>NC_051390.1:46734525-46747025 GCF_015228065.2 Penaeus monodon | reverse complement strand
AACATCTGTACAGTACACTAAGTCCTTCTCTTCAGAGAAAAAACGAAGGTATTCTTGATGTCTGTTGCGGCAGAAAGTGATGGGGAGTACTGTCAGAAAGAAGTTTTTTTTCTTTCAGTCTTGAGCCAACAATTCGGCGGATGACTTTGGCAAGTTGAGGTCACGGACAAGATCATTTAGCTCCTTCTGGGAAAAGGGATGCGGAGCGTCATCGGCATCATCGCTAGGAACTACTTCTTCATTGTCTTCAATACTGGAGAATTCTTCGTCACTTAACTCAGGAAGTTCTGCTGTGACAGGTACTGGAACTTCATCACAGTGAGGTACAGGACGACGTGCTGATTCAAGATCAGGATACTTGAGGCTGCTCTGGTTCTTTCTGTTGATCCCAGTCAAATTAATAGCGCAGAAGTAACAGTCACTGACATGGTTTTTCGGCTCTCTCCAAACCATAGGAATTCCAAACTTCAGCCCGTCCTTCTTTCCATGGGTCCAGCGACGTAGATACTCGGTGCATTTCTTGCAGACCATGTGAGGCGCCCAAGCTTTGTCCTGATCACCAAGTTTCATGCCAAAATAAGCATGATAAGCACGCATTACGAAACTTGTGACTGGTTTCCTGTTAGGAACAACGGTGTATTCGCCTCAGATGTCGCAGAATACATCCGGCTTATTTCTGCAAGACTTTCTGGACGAATCCATATCATTCATCTGAATAAGGAAAAAATGTCTGTTAGCAAAAAATGTGCGGCAACATGAAAATCATATCGTAATACCCGCCACGAAAATGCTAATACCCTTATGTATGAACAACAACCGTAAAAAGCAATATTTGGCAATTGATTGAGCAAAATCAATGTTATTTTTGGATTCAGCGCATCAAAATTGTCTAAAATCAGTTAAAAAATTATTGACGATTTTTTTGCTGTTGACCAGTGTTATCATTATTATCATTATCATTATTATTATTATTATTATTGTTATTATTATTATTATTATTATTATTACTATTGTTATTATCATTATTACTATTATTATTATTATTACTATTATTATTATTATTATTATTATTATTTTTATTATCATTGTTATTATTATTATCATTATTACTATCATCATCATCATCATTATCATTATCATTATCATTATCATTATCATTATCATTATCATTATCATTATCATTATCATTATTATTATTATTATTATTATTATTATCATTATTATTATTTTTATTATTATCATCATTATTGTTAATATCATTATTATTATCATCATCATCATCATCATCATCATCATCATCATCATCATCATCATCATTATTATCATTATTATTATTATCATTAATGTTATCATCATCATTATTGTTATGTTTGTTGCTGTTGTTATTATTATCATTAATATTTAGTAGTATTATTATTATTATTATTATTATTATTATTATTATTAATATTGTTGTAATTATTATTATTGCCCTTATTATTATCATTACTCTTATCATTATCATTATTATTAATACTATTATTATTGTCATTACCATTAATATCTTATTGTTATCATTATTATTATTACTATTTTTGTTATAATTATCATCAATACTGTTGTTCTTATTATTAGTAGTAGTATTACTATGATTATTATCATTTCATTGTTTACATGATAATTATTGTTCTTATCATTATTATCCGTATTATTGTTGTTATTTATTTATTTTTTTTAACGGTAGGTTCATGTCTGAGCCGCCGTGGTCACAGCATGATACTTAATTGCAATTTTCATGTTGTGATGCTCTTGGAGTGAGCACGTGGTAGGGTCCCCAGTTCCTTTCCACGGAGAATGCCGGTGTTACCTTTTAGGTAATCATTCTCTCTATTTTATCCGGGCTTGGGACCAGCACTGACTTGGGCTGGCTTGCCCACCCAGTGGCTAGCTAGGCAATCGAGGTGAAGTTCCTTGCCCAAGGATTATATTATCATTTTTATTGTTATCATTATTTTTAATTATTAATATTAGTTTTGGCATTAGTATTAGTATTAGTATTAGTATTAATATTGGTATTAGTATTAGTAATATTATTATTATTATCACTATTATTATTAGTAGTAATATTATCATCGCTTTTATCATTATTATTATTATCATTATTATTATTATTATTATTATTATTATTATTATTATTATTATTATTATTATTATCATTATTATCATCATCATCATTATCATCATCATCATCATCATCATCATCATCATCATCATCATCATCATCATCATCATCATCATCATCATCATCATCATCATCATTATTATTACCATTATTATTACTATTGTTATAATCATTACGGTATAAAAACCCACAATGCACAAACTAGGTTGTTAAAAACGAGATAACAGTTTCGAAATCCTCCTGGATTATTATCATTATACCTATTATTATCATTATCATCATCATTTTTGTTATCATTATCACTGTTTTTATTATTATTGTTGTTATCATTATTGTTGTTATCATCATTACTGCAATTAGTAGCATTATCATCATTATTATCATCTTTATCATCATTATTGTCATCAGTATTTTTGTTAACATTATTATTACAACTATTTTTATAATGATTATAATAATGGTAATGATAATAGTAGCAATGAGTATACCGTCATTATTACCATTATCATTATCATTATAATCATAATCATCATTATCATCATTATCATCATTATCATCATTATTATCATTATCATCATTATCATCATTATCATCATTATAATCATAATCATCATTATCATCATTATCATTATCAATACCAGAATTTATATTATTTTAGTCATTATCTTATTATCATCACAATTATCCTCATCAATGCCACTACTACTATCTACTTTGATTATCTTTACCATGAATCTAGAAAAGTGAGAGTGGCCTAGATAACAGAAAATTAAAAAATAAATAAAATAAAATAAAGAATAAAAAATAAGTGGCGTACACACACATTACAAACAAGAACAAGAACAAGAGTAGATCGTGAATAACACACACAGTCCACTATATCGCGGGTCAGACACCAATCGCTCGCTAAAAATTACTTAAACAAAGAATGAACGAAAAACAATAGACACATTAATAGCGAACAGAAACAAAAAAAGGAGGGTAGGAAAACATGAAGTAGGCGTCGCGGAAGAGACAGACTGCACGCTAAACAACAACAACAACAAAAACAGCGGAAATACAAAAAAGAAAAAAAAGAAAAAAAAAAAAAAAAAAAAAAAAACGAATGAGACAAACAGTCCGCGCAAGAGAAAAAGAAAGAAAGAAAGAAAGAGGAAACTGACAACACGAAAATATCAATAATAATAACAACAACAACAACGGAAATACAAAAAAAAAAAAAAAAAAAAAAAAAAAAAAAAACGGACGAAACTAAGTCAACGCAAAAGAAAAAAAAAACGATAGAAAGAAAGACAAAGGAAGCTGACAACACGGAAAAGGCAATAACAACAACAAAGGACATACAGAAAACGAACGCGACCAGTATTCCACGCAACAACAACAAAAAAACAAAAAAAGGAAAAAAAAAAAAAACCAATAAAACAAAAAAAAAAAATGGTTGCGCGGCCTAAAAGTCCCCCCAAAAAACAAAAAAAACAAAACAAAAAAAGAAAAGAAAACAGTGGATTGCGAACGAGAGCCCCACAGTCCACGCAACAACAGAAAAAAGAAACACCCCAATACAAGCATAAAAAGCAAACGAGGGCCGCAGTCCACGCAGAAAAAACAACAGCAACAGAAAAAACACACACAAAAAAAAGCAAAGACAATGCAAACATAAAAAAGTGGATTGCGAACGAGCACAGTCCACGCAACAACAACATGAAATAAAAAAAATAAAATAAAACAAATCAAAACAAAACAAAAGTGGATTGCGAACGAGCACCACAGTCCACGCAAAAAAAAAAAAAAAAAAGACATGAAAGAAAAAAAAATCAAAACAAAACAAACAAAAACAAAAACACACACACACAAAAAAAGAGCGGATTGCGAGCGAGGGCCGCAGTGCACGCAGCGAGCGAGCGAGCGAGATGATCCAAACTGGATTTGTTTTCAATATCGGAGTGCCATCGGCGAAAAAAAATTTTCCGGGCCCAACAGTCCCCCCCTCCATCAGCAATTGACGGCCTTTTATTCGTGTCCCCGAGTCTGTCTTTTCTCAAAAGGGTTTTTTTAAGTGGGGGGTTGGGGGGGGGGAGTTGGGGGGTAAAGGGGGGGGTTGGGTTTTGGGGGTAAGGAGGTGGGGTGGAGGATGGGTGGGTTGGGGGTGGAAGGGGTTTGAGTGGAGGGGGGTGGGGTAAAGAGGAAGTTGGCGGGGAGGGTAGTTGGGGGTGGTGAGGAGGGGGGAGTTGGGGGGAGGTGGGGTGAAGAGGGGGTTAGGTTGTGGGTAAGGAGGTGGGGTGGAGGATGGGTGGGTTGGGGGTGGAAGGGGGTTTTGGGGGGGGTGGGGGGGTTAAAAGGAAGTTGGGGTAAGGAATTTTGGGGGAAAAGTTGGGGGGGGAGGTGGAGTGAAGGGGAATTGGGGGTCAGGTTGGGGGAAGAAGTTTTGGGTTGGGGATAAAAAAAGGACGTTGGGGGTGGGATGTAGGGTGTAAGGAGGAAGGTGGGGTTGGAAGTTGGGGGGGTGGAGCGGTGAGGTTTACAAATTAGTTAAGAAGTGGGGTTAAAAAGGGGAGATTGGGTTGGGGAGAGGGGGTTAAGGGGTTGGGGAGAGGGGGTTAAGGGGTTGGGGAGAGGGGGTTAAGGGGTTGGGGAGAGGGTAGGGTAGTGGGAGTCGGAGGGGAATGGCGGGGAGAGAGAGGGTGGTTAGTAGGGTGATCGGTGGTGGGCAAGGGGGGGGGGGGGGGGAAGTGGGGTTTAGTGAGACTAGAGAAAGAGAGAGAGAGAGAGAGAAGAGAGAGAGAGAGAGAGAAAGAGAGAGAGAGAAAAAAGGGAGAAAAGAGAGAGAGAGAAAAAAAAAAAGGAAAAAGAGGAAAAAAGAAAAGAAAGAAAAGAGGGAGGGGGGGGAGAGAGAGAGAGGAGAAAGGAGGAGAGAGAGAGAAAGAGGAGAGGGGTTTTTTCGTGCATTTTTCCACCCGACTAAAAAGAAAAGGGGCCACGGGAAAATAGTTTGTTTTAGGTACTTTCTTTTTTCCTTTTTTATTTGTTTTTGGGCTTTTTTTTTTTCTTTTTCTTTCCCCATCTTATCAATATTTCTTCGCAGAGGTGAAGGGGAGCTGCCCCTTCAAGTTTTCGTTTTCTGTGAATAAAAATTCTTAGGGTGATATGAATGACGGAAAATAAGTTTTTTTTTTTTTTTTTTTTTTTTTTTTTTTTTGAGAACAAGATAATTTCTGTTTTTTTCCTTAGATATATGAGTACAATGCATGCAATGTTTGATATCTAATTTAGTCTCTATGCAACGACTGTATAAACTTCTGAAGTTGGGCTGAAACTCCTTTTAAATGTTTTTATATAATTCAGCACAAAAGGCACAACCCCTCAAAACACAAGTAAAAAAACCACACACACACAACAAGCAGACACGCAAAACCCCCCACCCTAACCACCCCCACAACACACCATACACACAAAAAACATACACGCGATGGGTTTCATTTCGAACTCGTTTTTGGGGGTGAAAAAAAAAAAAAAAAAAAAGTTTCTTTTTTTTCGTTAAATATTTCATTTTAGGAAAAAGAGTGAAATGAAAAGCAATCCATGTGTATTGTGTGGTGTGTGTGTGTTGGTGTGTGGTTGGGGTGGTGGGGTTTAGGGGTTTTGTAGTTAGGTGGGTGTATTTAGATTATGTGTGCGTGTGTGTTTCTTTTTATCAGAAAAAAAAAAAAAAAAAAAAAAAAAAAAAAAAAAAAAAAAATATATATATATATATATATATATTAATATATATTTTATATATAAAAAATATATATGTATATAATATATTATATTATATAATTTTTAAAACAGCAGAAAAAATATCACAATCACACATACACACACACAAAAAAAGCATTTCAAAAAGCAATACAATTTTTCGCATTTTTTAGGGCAAAGAGTACAATTTCCTTTTTTTTTTCTCCCCTCCTTTTTTTTTCTTTGGGGGGGGGTTACTCTTCGCGCGTGAGTTTACAATTTTTATTAAAGGGCGAAAAAATACATATGTTGTAATAGCTCAAGTGGGAGATTTTCGTCACCTTTTTTGGGGGAGCAAGCGGCGCTGAAAGCCAACACCGATTTTTTTCGATTTTTTCTCTTGTTTCCCTGTCTCTTCTCTCCTTTTTCCTTTTCGCCGTTTGTCTGTCCCCAAAAAAGGCTTTTTCTTTTTTGCATACTTTGCCTTTGTCTGTGTATCTGTTTGTTTTTTTCTTTTATATATATATATTTATTTATAAAATTATAATTATATATATTTTTTAAATATATATATATATATATATATATATGTTTATATAAAATATTATATATATTTATACAATATATGTGTGTTGTGTGTGTGGGTGTGGTGTGTGGGTTTGTGTGTTTATGTATGTATATATATAATATATAATTATATATATATAAAATAAAAAAATAATTAATATTATTATATTATATATAAAATATATATATATAACATTTATAATATTTTATATTTTATATGAATTAAAAAAATTTTAAAAAAACCCAAATATTTATTATATTTATATATAAAATTTAATTTTTTTTTTTATATATTTTTATTTTTTTATATTTTGCCGTTTTTTATATTATAATATTATTATATTATTTTTTTAAAATATATTTATATTATTTATTTTTTTTTTATGTTTTATTTTTTTTTTTTGTTTTTTATTTTTTTTCGTTCTATCTCCGCTCACCCTCCCTATTCTTCCCCCTACGTTTTTGTCTTCTTTCTTCTGTCTCCCTTTCTTTTGTTTCATTTTTTCTATCTGTCTGTCTTCTTCTATATTCTTTGATTCTTCCTCTACTTTTCCCCGCTCTCCGTTCCTCTCCCCTCTCTCCTCTCCTCTCTCCCTTCCCCCCTCCCCTCTCCTCTCTCTCCCCCCCCCTTCTCTCTCTCTCCCCTCTCTCTCTCTCTCTCCTTTTCTCTCACTCTGTCTCCTCTCTCTTTCTCTTTCATCTCTCTCTCTCTTCTCTCTCTCCTCTCTCTCTCTCTCTCCTCTCCTTATATTTATATAATATATATATATATATTATATATATTATTTATATATATAATATA
Source organism: Penaeus monodon (assembly GCF_015228065.2). Taxonomy (NCBI): domain Eukaryota; kingdom Metazoa; phylum Arthropoda; class Malacostraca; order Decapoda; family Penaeidae; genus Penaeus; species Penaeus monodon. The sequence goes on along the minus strand of NC_051390.1, from coordinate 46,739,781 downwards.
TATTATATATATTATATATATTATAAAATTTATTATGTTGATATTTTATATAAAAAAATATTAATTAATAACTTTTATATATATATATTTTATAAACTTTAAAAAAAAAATAAGAAAAACCCAAATATATATATATATATATAATATAATATATAATAATTTTTTAAAAATTAAATCAAATTATATGCTGTAAATTATAATTTTTATTATAATATAAATATATATATATATATATATATATTTGTTTCTCTTATTTTTTTTTAACGTTCATATCTCTCTGTCTCATTTCCTCCCCTCTCTCTTCCCCCATACTGTCTCTGTCTCTGTCTTTCTCTTGTCCATCTATCTAGGGTATCATTTTTAAAAACTATCTATCTTTTTTGTTATCTATCATATTTCTTTGATATTTATCCTCTTTTCTCCTCTCCCCCCGCTCCTCTCCCCCCTCCCCCTCTCTCTCTCTCTTTCTCCCCCTCTCTCTCTCTCTCTTCTCTCCTTCTCTCTCTCTCTAACCCTCTCTCCCTTCTGTCTCACTCACTCTTCTCTCTCTCCTGTCCTCTTTCAGTCTCCTCTTCTCGCTCCCCTTTTTCCCCCTCTCTCTCTCTCTTTTCTTATAATATATATATAATATAATAATATATATAATATAATAATTATATATAATATAAATATTCAAATAAATAATTATATATATATATATAAAATAGTTATATATATACAATTATATAAATATTAATATTTTAAAATATTATATATATATATATAATATATATATATATTGTGTGTTGTGTGTGTGTTGTGTGGTGTGTGTGGTGTGTGTGTTGTTTGTGGTATGTGTGTGGTACACAAACACACACACGTGTAAATGTGTGTAATATATATTTTTGATAGATATGTATATATCTATAGGGGTTTCTGCGTCTTAATTCTTTTTTATCCTAAAAATAAAAAATATATATATATATATATTAATATATAATATATATATATATATATATATATATGTATATATAAAAAAATTATATTAATATATATATATATATATATACATTTTTTTATTAATAATAAAAAAAAATTTCACAGTATTAGAATATCATTTAAACAGTAAAAAGTACCCCAGAGATAAAACCAGTTTCAAAATAACCAAATTATAGGAAATAGAATCCTAAGACACCCATTTTCTATGACGCACCGCACTACAGCCATTCCCCCATTACTGCAAATCCTTACGCAGATCTGTTTTTTTTTTACCATAATCTAGTCAATGAGTCACGAGCAAGCAACCCAGGAATTTTCATCAGAACCCGTCAGTAACTTTTTCCATAATCCTGCTGACAAACCGAAAACCCAAAAAAAGGTAGAAAAATAATAAACACGATCACTTAGATAATCTCCTTCGTCGAAAGTATATGTATATAAAAAAAATACATTAAAGCAAATTAAATCCATAAGATTTCTTGCATTACTTTCATTCTGCCAAGCTTTATCAAAAGTAGATTAAGAAATAGAGATTATATATTTCCAGATCTCCTGAAGTCACGTCGCAACTGTCACGGCGAGAGCGTAGCGAGGTGCGTTCATTTACATCTGCGCCATTCAGATCCCGCCCGCTCTCTCACACAGGGTTTCGTTCACTTTGGTACGAATAATCCTTTTTTTTTTTCTTTATTTTTTAAGTCCCTGTCTTCGTTCTTCTTCTTCATCTTCTTTTTCTTCTTTTTCGTATTGGGGAAGAAGGGAGGCTCATTAATATATATATAATATATATATTTTATATATTTTTAATATATATATATAAAATATATAAAATATATTTTTAGGTGTGTGGTGTTGTGTGGTTGTGTGTGTGGTGTGTTTTTGGGGTTGTGTGTGTGTGTTTTTTGTGTGTGGGGTGTGAGTGTGTGTAAATATATATAATTATATATTATAAAATTTTATAATTTTTATTATTATATCTTAAACATATTATATTTATTAATTATATATTAATATATATATATTATATAATATACATTCACACCACCACACCCCCACACCCACACACACACACACACACACACCCACCCACCCACAAAACACACCACCCACACACACAAATATTTACTTACATGTACGATGTATATATTTTCATTTAAAGAAATGTATTATAAAATTAGTTTGTAGTATGCGGGTGTTATGTGTATACACACACACACAAACCACCACCACACAACACACCCACCACACACACCACCACACACACACACTCACACACACACCACACACACACAACACCACCCCACGCCGCACCACCCCCACACACACCATACACAAATATAATTATTAACATATATATTATATATATATATATTAATAAAATATATATAATAAAAAGAGAGGGGAGGAAGAGAGAGAGGAAGAGAGAGAAAAATAGATGAAAATTTAAATAATGGAGATAGCAGAATGTAGATAGAAAACTAGTTCTGTGGTGTGTTTTTGTGAGTGTGTGGGGTTGGCGTGTGTGTGTGTGTGTGTGTGTTTGTGTGTGTGGTGTGTGTGTGTGGTGGTGTGGTTGGTTTTGTTGTGGTTGTGGCACCTAGTGCCCTCATATAATGGCTTCAAATTTTTTGGGTCGTTTCGGACTTTTCACAAGATCAAAAAAAAAAAATAGCAAAAAAAAATGCGGCACCACTTTAAGGTACGTTTAAGGTGAAAGTTGGCAAGGAAGGATGGATTTTCTTTTTTTTTCTTTTTTTCTTTTTTTTCCTTATTAAATTGAAATTGATGGTTATGGATCACTGGCGTAGAATCATGTTCAAGAGACGAGCAAAATATATATTAGCAAAAAACCTGAGATCTGGTTTGATGAAAGGGAGGCGGAGCCTAGGGTGAGGTGAGGAGAAGGGGAGGGGGAGGGAGAGGAGGGGATAGGCAAGGGGTAGGGGTAGGGATAGCAGAGGGGGAGAGGGGGAATGATGGTGGGGGGTGTGGGGGGGGGGAGGTCGTCCGCATCGACACGCTTGGTATTCTTATGCAGATAATTCGATTATTCTTTATCATAATCGTTATCAATGCTTCACGTCTCGGAAAAGTCCAACACTGGGGAAGCGACGCCGAGAAACGTGTTGCGTATTTTCATCGAAAAAGATGTGTGATATTCAAAATATGATTAGTAATATTTATGTTCTTATATATATATATATAATATATATATTATACATAATATATATAATTTTATCATATATAATATATATATATAAAATATATTATATATTATTAAAATATATAATTTTATAATGTACATAATATAATTTTATTTTATTATATTTATTATATATATATTAAAATATATATATAAATAAAAAACATAAAAATTTAATAATCATATTTTGAATATCACACATCTTTTTCGATGAAAATACGCAACAAGTTTCTCGGTGTCGCGCCGATTTAAATAATCTTAGGTAAATCGAACCTCGATACGATGAAGTTCCTTGGGCAAGGAACTTCACCCCGATTGTCCTACCTGGGGGCAGCCAGCCCAATCAGTGCTGTCCCAAGCCCCAAAAAAGAGAAGATTACCCAAAAAGGTAACCCGGCACTGGGGACCCCACCATGTATCACTCCCAAAAGCTCACAACATGAAAATACAATTTAAATATCATCTGTGACCCCGCGGCCAAACAGAACCTACCGAAAAAAAAAAAAAAAAAAAAAAAAAAAAAAAAAAAAAAAAAAAAAAAAATATATATTATATATATATATATATATATATATTATATATATAGTATTATTAGTGTGTGTGTATATATATATATTAATGTATATATTACTCACACACACACCAAAACAAAAACAATAGTGATACACAAAAACACATACCCACCAAGAAAAAAAAAATAATATATTATTATTATATTATATAAATTATTATATAATATATATATAATAAGGGGGCCCCGGGGGCCGAATGGTTTAGAGCGCGTAATCAAGACTGTCACGCGGGAATCTAGTTTGGGGTTCGAGTCACCGGCCGGCGCGTTTTTTCCCTTGGGAAGGAAATTCACCCCGTTGCACCCAGCCACTGGGTGGCCAACCAGCCCAAGTCAGTGCCGGGTAAATAAATGGTGACTCGATAAAAAAACGGGGGAGGCAAAGGCAAACCCCCGCTCTAAATTGCCCAAAAAACATGGAAGCCCATGAGCTCAAAGGCCCCGGTGGCCGAATGGTTAGGGCTCGGACTCAAGACTTCACGGACGGGAATCTGAGTTCGAGGGGGTTTGAGTCACAGCCGGCGCGTTTTTTCCCTAGGGCAAAGGAATTTACCTCGATTGCCCACCTAGCCCCTGGGGGGCCAAGCCAGCCCAAGTCAGTGCTTTGGGCCCCAAACCCGGATAAAATAGAGAGAAAGATTACCTAAAAAGGGCTCACTCAAGAGCATCCAAAAATGAAAACTACAATTAAGTATCGCTGGACACGGCGGCCAACATAACCTACCGTTAAAAGAAGAGATAAATAAATAATATATATATATAACACAAACAAAACACACACACACACACACACACACAAAAAACACACACACACATACACAAAAACCCCATACACACACACAAAAAACCCCACCAACACCCCACACACAACAACCACAACACCACACAACAGCCAATAACCCACACACATAAACACACACACACAAAACACACTCACACACACACAAACCAAACACACACACAAAACCACATATAATATATATATTATTTAAAATATATATATTATATAAATATTATATTAATATATATATAATTTATTTAATATTAATTATAATATATATATATTATATATATATAATATATTTATTATTTGAATTTATGTTTTCTGCTTATTTTATGTATTTACACATTTACATATAGAATATGTTTTTTAATCATCCTTATCGTCGTTTTTGTTTTCTGCCTCTCTTCTCTCTCTCTCTTTCTTCTCTCTCTCTCTCTCCCCCTTTTCTCTCTCTCTTCTCTCTTCCCCCTCTCCTTCTCTCCTCTCCTCTTCTCTCTCCCCTCTCTCTCTCTCGGCCCCCTTCCGCTCTCTCTCTCTCTCTCTCTCTCTCTCTCTCTCTCTTCTCTCTTTTTTTTGCCTTCACATTCTTCTCTCTCTCTCTCGTTTTTTTTTCTTCTCTTGCCGACTGCCCTCAATAAAAGATGTATTTTGATGTAGGAGTCATAAAAAGACATAGGTGGGAAAAAAATCTATTTGCAGTTATTGCTTTTTCTATTAGAC
>NC_051390.1:46710888-46719425 GCF_015228065.2 Penaeus monodon | reverse complement strand
ATGTATCTCTTCAAACTCATTTCTATTCTCAGCACTCAGATAACATCACCAATTACTTTAATCACAGCCCCCCCCCCCCCCCCCCAAAAAAAAAAAAAAAAAAAAAAAAAAAAAAAAATTTAACGCCTGCCGAGAATCCGCACCAACATCTTCACTTTAATGACATTTCTGAGCCTCAAAGAATGTCACTTCAGAAAACGTGATTTTTGGACGCAGAGATTCTTCCAGAGACATGTCAGTTGTGAGAGATTTAATGGACAAAGTCTATGCTGGAATTGATGTATTTTCCTTGTGTCTGTTATCTATCTATCTATCTATCTATCTATCTTTTTTTTTTTGGGGGGGGGAGGGGGTTATTTACTCTTTCTGTTGATTTATCTTCTTTCTTTTTTATTACATATTGCTTTTTCCTTTTTTTTTTTTCTTCCCTTTTTTTTCTCCTTCCACTTTCAACTTCCTTTTTCCTTATTTCTCCAACTCCGCTCACTTATCTCTTCATCTCCTTTCTCCTCTTCCCTTCATCCTTCTCCTCCTCCTTTTCATCTACTGCTTCTCTTTTCATTTCTCCCTTCACCCTTTTCGTAATTCACCCAAACCATTTCTTCGCTTTTCCTCCCACCCTCCCTCTTCTTTATTCTCCCTCCCCTTCCATTTCTTCCCTTTTCCCCTTTCCCCTTTCCCCTCTTCTTCATCCTCTCTCCCTCCTTCCCATCCTCTGCAACCATAGCCTCAGTGACCCCCCGAGTTCATTAACAAATGGTATAAAGTTCATAAGAGACTTTACTGTTAAGCCATTAGCATTATGCGACTCGGAGTCAGCCAGTTACGCGCCAAGACGTTCGGTATGCGGCCGAAATTATTTAAGAAAAAAGAAAGAAAAAAAAGAGATAGGGAGGGAGCGGGGGGAGAGGGCAGAAGAGAGGGAAGGAAGGGGAGAAGAGAGGGAGGGAGAAGAAGAGGGAGAGGGAGATAAGGAGGGAGGGAGAGAGAAAAGGAAGAGAGAGAAAGGGAGAGAGGGAGGGAGGAAGGGAGAGAGAGAGGGAGAGAGAAAGAGAGAGAGAGAGAGAGAGAGAGAGAGAGAGAGAGAGAGAGAGAGAGAGAGAGAGAGAGAGAGAGAGAGGGGGAGAGAGAGAGAGAGAGAGAGAGAGAGAGAGAGAGAGGGGGGGGGAGGAGAAAGAAAGAAAAGAAAGAAAGTATAAGACGAATTTTCAGAAAAAAAGTTGAAGAAAGGGATAGAAAGGAAGGAAAGAAAGGTAAATACAACTAATAATAACCTTCTCTTTCCCTCCGTCATTTTAAGGTAACCATTAAGAAAGAGAGAGAGAGAGAGAGAGAGAGAGAGAGAGAAAAAAAAATTATATATATATATATATATATATATATATATATATATATATATATATATATATATATATATATATATATATATATATATATTCCCGGGTACACATTCCTCCGCAATGATCCTAATCAACCTCGCTCTCCGCCGCAGCATGATTAGATAGGAATCTGGAACGAGTACTTCATGGTCTGGCTTTGATGCTCTCGTGGCTGCTCTTGCTGTTGGTGTTCTTGTTGTCTTTGTTGTTGTGTTTGTTTTTGCTGTTTTTTTTGTTGTTGTTTTCTGTTGTCTTTGTTTTTTTTCTGTTGTTTTTTTTCTGTTGTTGTTTTTGCTGTTTTTGTTGTTTTTTGGTTGTTTTTGTTGTTTTTGTTTTTGCTGTTGTTGTTTTTTGTTTTTTGTTTTTTGTTGTTGATGTTTTTGTTGTCTATGCTACTTCTGTTTTTGTTGTTTCTATTAATTTTAATATTTAGTGTTACTCTTGGTGGTGTAATTTTTTTTATTGATTCTGTTCTGTTCTTGTTGTTAATTGTCTTTGTCGTGATATAGATTGTTCTTGCTGTTCTTTTTGTTTCAGTCGCTGTTTTTTCATGTCGCTTTTACTGTTGCGGCGCGACGCGTCTTACGAGGTCAAAGGTCATTCTCTTTTCATAACAGGCTTCATAGGCGCAAGGATGAGTAACAGTTCTGAAAAAGATGGAGGAGAGATAAGTGTGGATAAAGAGAGAAGAAAATGAGAGTGGAAGAGGAGAGAGAGAGAGAAGAGAGAGAGAGAGAGAGAGAGAGAGAGAGAGAGAGAGAGAGAAGAGAGAGAGAGAGAGAGAGAGAGAAGAGAGAGAGAGAGAGAGAGAGAGAGAGAGAGAGGGAGAGAGAGAGAGGGAGAGAGAGAGAGAGAGATTAATATACAGAGAGAGAGAGAGAGAGAGAGAGAGAGAGAGAGAGAGAGAGAGAGAGAGATCAATATACAGAGAGAGAGGGACAAGCAGACAGAAAGACAGACAGAGAGAAAGAAAGAGAAAGAGAGAGAGATTCATATTAAGTTAAAATAAGAATAAATAAAGGAATAGCTGCATGAAGAGAACAGGAAATAGAAAAGGGAATGAAAACAAATAAACAATGATATCGACGCTTCAGATGCCTACAGTAATAACAGATGATAAATAGAATAAATCCAGTTATGATGCTACTACTAGTAATAATGATCATGAAACAAAAAAGTAAAAAAAAAAAAAAGTATCCCCCCCAACCACACGTTAAAAAATATATATATATATTTTTTTTTTTTTTAAGATTTTACTTATAAGCACACTTCCCCTCTTCCTTAATTATCACCCCTTCCCTACTTTCCTCTTCCTTCTCTCCCTCGTTCTCCTTTTCTTTCTTGTATTTTTCCGCTTTCTCTATCTCTCCCTTTTCTCCCTTTTTCTCCTCCCTCTCCCATTTTCCTTTTCCATTTCCTCTTCATTTCTATCTTCCTCTTCCTTCTACTTTTCATCTTTCTGTTTTTTCATCTTCTTTCTTCTGCTATTGCTTTTCCTCTTCTATTCCCGATTCCCTTGTTTTTCCCTATTTATCTTCCTTTTCTTCTTTTTCTTGTTCTTTGTCTTTCTCTTCCTCCTCTTCGTCTCCTTCTTCATCCTCCTAGCCTCTCTCTTCCTCCTCTTCACTTCTCTCTCTTCCTCCTCCTCGTCTCTCTCTTCCTCCTCTTCGCCTCTCTCTTTCTCCTTTTCATGTCTCTCTTCCTCCTCCTCGTCTCTCTCTTCCTCCTCTTCACTTCTCTCTCTCTTCCTCCTCTTCACTTCTCTCTCTCTTCCTCCTGTTCACTTCTCTCTCTCTCTTCCTCCTGTTCACTTCTCTCTCTCTTCCTCCTGTTCACTTCTCTCGCCCAGCCACGCCACGCTCCACCGACGGCGAGTTATTCCGTGCATTTGTCATTGGTCGGGTCGGGTGGATACCGACGCGAGGACCCGACAACACGGTAGCGCGGAATCATTGTTTTGTTTTTTTTCTAAGATGCTCCGTCGGTACAAGAAAACGGGGGTAACACAAAATTCTTCTCCGTTCTCTTTTCTCCTTCCTTTTCCCCTCTCTCCTCTTTTCTATCCCTTCTTATTTTTTCTTCTTGTCGTCTTCTTATCTCTTGCTTATCTCTTATATTCTCCTTTTTCTCTCCTATCCCCTCTCATCTCCTCTCCTCCTGCCTATCTCCACTCCTTATATTCTTCTAATTCCCCCTCTCCTCTCCTCTTCCCCCTTCTCATCTCCCTTTCCCCCTCCCCACTCCCCCCTCTCACCTCCCTTGCCCCTCCCCCACTCCTCTCTCATCTCCCTTGCCTGCCCCTCCCCCTCTTCTCTCCCACCTCCCTTCCCCTCCGCCTCTTCCCTCCCATCTTCCTTCCCCCTCTGCCTCCCTCCCCTCCCAGCACCCTTCCCCCTTCCTCCCCCCTCCGTACCCTGCTCTTGGGGATTCCTGGTCAGAGGAGTGTGAAGTGTTGTTGGTTGCTGATGTGTATTGGTTGTGTGTCATGGACAAAAGTGTCGTTGGGAGGTGAAGGGAGAAAGGGAGGGGGGGGGGGATAGGGGAGGGAGGGAGGGAAGGGAGGGTTGAAGGTTCGTAGGGAGGTAGGGAGAGGAGGGAGGGAAAGGGAGGGAGAGAGGGGGAGGGGAGGGTTGAAGGTTCGTAGTGAAGGAGGAGGAGGGGGAGGGATAGGGTATGAAGGGAGGGAGGTAGAGGGGAGGGTTGAAGGTCGGAGGGGGGTTGGGGAAGATGGGGGTGTGGGCTAAAGCGAGTAAAAAGAGGGATGGGTTGAAGAAGGAGGGAAGTAGGGTTAATGGAGGATAAAGTAGACGAAGACGTGACAGAAGAGAGTCAGGGAGAAAAGGGATATTATAAGAGATACGGTCGTTGATGAAAAGGGGAAAGGAAGAAGAGGGAAGGAGGAGTAGGGAAAGACAAGAAAGTGAAGAGGGAAGGGGAAAAATGGGGCTGGAGGCGATGGGAATGGGGAGGCGAAGGGAGGAAAGGAGGACGAGGGAGATGAGAGAAGGGAACGAGAAGAAGAAATAGCTCTTGTAAAGATTTAGAAAATGTCAATGGTATGAAAAGAGGGAATGTTATGACATGCATTAACCTACAACAATACTCTATTATATAGCTTCCTATCTTACTTTCAAGTCTATTTCCATAAAGGTTTCTATACTATAAGTGGAGATTTTTTACACGCATTAATGGACTGAAAGGAAATGAATTAAAATAATGATAATTAGAATGATTGAATTACAATAGTTATATTCAGACCGTCAGATTGTGAAGAAAAAAAATTATTTACATGACTATCTGAGCGGGGAAGTTAAGAAATAAGGTAGAAAGGAGAAAGGGAAGAGGGGAGAGGATGAAAGGGAAAAGAAGGAGGTTTCAAGGGAAAAGGAGATGAATAAGGGGAAGGGGAAAACGGGGATGAGTAAGGGTAAAGGGAGAAGGGGCTCAGAAAATAATGGAATGGAAGGGAGAGGGAAGGGGATAAGAGAGCGAAGAATGGGGGGATTTAAAGAGAAAAAGGAGAGGGAGAGGACTGGGAGGGAGCAGACGTAAGGCTTAAAGTGAGAGGGGAGGAGTGAGATCAAGTGGCAATGCAGGAAAGGGAAGGGGAGAAGGAGAGGAGAAGCGAGAGGTAGAAGGAGGAGAGTGAAAGAGGAAGAGACGAATACCTCTTCTTTTTTTCTCTCTCTCTTTTCTTTTTTCTTTTTCTTTTTTTTCTCTCTTTTTTCGTGAAATTTCCGCGGGTCCCGCCAGTCATCTTTATTCTTCCAATCATCATTATTATTTTCTGATCATTGCCATAATTACTATCAACAACATCATCATTATCATTATCTATTTTATCATTATTATAAGAATAATAGTAAGTATAATAATAACACTAATGGTTATGATGATAAAACCACTGGGTACGAATGATTAATTAATTTACATGTAATGATGAGTATTATGTACTAATAAAGTCATATGTAATAATAAGTACCTAAGAATAACATCCATTTTATAATATATGTAACACGTATTACATTCTATAGTACTAAATATCACTAACTAAAGCTAGACGCAGTAAACTATATTCTACGTGATCCTCTCAAAGATTTCCTCATCATGTACGTAATCGCACGTTAACATATCCATTACCTAAGCCATTCCTTCACACGAACCTTTTACCTGTTTTTGCCCGATGGAAGCCTAGCCACCGAGCCAAGGTAGACGCTCTGTAGTTAATAAGTTATTCAGGAGGATCACATGCAACTATATAATGCTATCACGTGCAGAAGTAATCCGGCTATTGTCTATCGTGCATAATTGATTATGCAACTTTGAGCGTTGTATGCGTGAGAAACCACGATTACAGCCCATGCTATTCACACGCACACAAAGGGAAAAAAGATAAGAAAAAAAAGAGAGCTGTTATGGATGAGCGGTTTTATATGGATATATATATATATATATATATATATATATATATATATATATATATATATATATATATATATATATATATATATATATATATATATATATATGTGTGTGTGTGTGTGTGTATACATACACACACATATTAGCGTGTGTATGTTTATGTACACATACGCACACGCATATTTGCAAGCGCCTTCACAGTTGTGTAAGTAAGCGACTGTTTGTCCGTTCCCTGAGCCCCGTAATTCTTAACCACGTTAGGTTCAAGACCGTTTATCTTCCCCTCGAGATAAGGGAAAATCGGATCAGATACCGGCCTGACCCTGAGCAACCCCACCTTTCAAAAGACAAAAAAAAAAAAAGGAAAAGAAAGAAAGAAAAAAAAGAGTGAAAAAGAAAAGAAAAGAGAGAAAAAAGATGCTCTTTTATCAGATATTTGCACCCGGTTCTTTTCCTCTCATTACACCATAACTGAAAATCACTCGTTCACATCCTCTTGCTGGCGCGCCCCTTTCACGTCTTCCTCGCTTCCTTCACATCCCACATTCTCCTTCTATTTTTCTCTTCTTCTTCATTTTCCCCTTTTTTTCATGTCCATCTTCATTTCTGTCCTTTCTTTTCAAAGCTTCGTTTCATGCTTAAATTCCTTTTTAATTCCTCTCTTCATTTTCCTGTCTCCTTCTTCCTTATTTGCCTCACTTACTCCTTTCCTATTCTCGGGTCTCTTCCTTCTTTTCTTTCCTCACTTCTTCCTCCTTCCTCTCTCTTTCTCTTTCTAATTCCTTCTTCCTTCTTCCATTCCTCATATTCCTCCTTTTTCCTTTATCTCTCAACTTCTGTCCTTCACTGCCTCTCTGTTCCTTCCCTTCTTCTTTTCTCCCCTATACCCATTTTTTCCTTTCTGTCTTCCTTTCCTCTTTACTCCACTTCTCCCTTCTTCCCTCCTCGTGTCATCTCTTTCTTCGTCACCCTCAATTATCCCCTTCTCTTCTTTCTTCACCACTCTCTCCCTCTCCTCCTTCCTTCCCCCATCTTCCTTTCTTTTCCTTTCCCCATCTTCCTCACTTTTCCTCCCCCTTCTAACTCCCCTCTCTCATTCTCTATCTCTTCTTTTCCTCAGCTTTCCTCTTCCCTCTCTACCTTCCACCTCCCTTCTCTCTCCTCTTTTTTCAATATTATCTTCTCTCTTTCTTTCTTTCTTCCCCCCTCCCTCATTTCCTCCTTCCTCTCCCTTTCTCCCTGTCTCCCTTTCGTCGTCCAGGTGTGCGTAGTGCATACACCCTCGGCCACTATCTTCACCATCTTCCGATTCCTGCTCACCCATGCGGGCACAAGGGCGAGGTGGGGGGAGGAAGAGGGGGGAGGGGGTAAGGAGGGGCGAGGTGGGGGGAGGAAGAGGGGGGAGGGGGGTAGGGAGGGGCGAGGTGAGGGGTGGAAGAGGGGGGAGGAAGAGGGGGGAGGGGGTAAGGAGGGGCGAGGTGGGGGGAGGAAGAGGGGGGAGGGGGTAAGGAGGGGCGAGGTGGGGGGAGGAAGAGGGGGGAGGGGGTAAGGAGGGGCGAGGTGGGGGGAGGAAGAGGGGGGAGGGGGGTAGGGAGGGGCGAGGTGAGGGGTGGAAGAAAGGAGGGGCGAGGTGGGGGGAGGAAGAGGGCGAGGGGAGGGGTGGAAGAGGGGGGAGGGGGTAAGGAGGGGGGAGGAGGAGGGGGAGGGGGAAGAGGGGGAGGAAGAGGGGGGAGGGGGGTAAGGAGGGGGAGGGTGGGGGAGGAAGAGGGGGAGGGGGTAAGGAGGGGCGAGTGGGGGGAGGAAGAGGGGGGAGGGGGGTAGGGAGGGGCGAGGTGAGGGGTGGAAGAGGGGGAGGGAGGAGGGAGGAGATGGGAAGGCAAAGGGGGTATGGGGAGGGGGAGAGGAAGGGGGGAGGGTAAGAAGGGAGGAGATAAGGGAAGGAAGGAAGGGGAATTAGGGAGAAAAAAAATAGGAAAAAAGTAAAGGGAAAAAAGGGGGATGGGGGAAAAAAGAAAAAGGGGGATAGGAAGAAAAAAAAAAAGGAAGGGAAAAAAAAAAAAAAAAAAGGGGGAAGGGAAATGAAGCCAAAAAGAGGGGGATAGGAGAAAGGGAAAAAAAGGGGGGGTGGGAAAGATAGAAAGTGAAGTGAAGAATTGAAGAAAGAGAGGAAGGGGGGAAGGGCCCAAGGAAGGGGAAGGGGAGAAGGGAAAAGGGGAAAACCCAGGGTTTGGGAAAAGGAAGGGAGGAAAGAGAATGGGGGGGGAGGGTTAGAGGAAAAAAGAGGAAAAAGGGAAGGGGGAATAGAGAAAAAGGGAAAGTTATACGAGGGTAGGGAGAAGAGAAGGGGAAGGGGGGATAGAAAATTGGAGGCAGGGGAACAGGAGAGAAGGAAGAATTTTACGAAATAGTAGGAAGGGAGAAGGAAGGAGGGAGAAAGATAGTAAGGGCAAGAAAGACGAGGGAAAAGGGAAAAAAAACAAAAGTAAAAGGAAAGGGGGAGAGGAGAGGGAGAGAAAGGAGGAAAAAAAGATTAACGGAAAGGGGGAGGGGGAAAGGAAAGCAAAAGGGGGGGAAAAAGAAAGGGGGATAGAGAGGAAGTAGAAGATAAGGAATTAGGAGAGAGGGGGGAAAACTAAAAAGGAGTAAAAAAGGGGAGATAAAAGAAAAAGGAAAAAGGGGAGGAAAAAGGTCGTGGGGGGAAAAGAGAGGGAAACAAGGGAGGGGAATAAAGGGGAT
>NC_051390.1:46684155-46689155 GCF_015228065.2 Penaeus monodon | reverse complement strand
CATTTGTGATTATTAGTATTACTGAAATTATTATTACCATTGTTATTATCATTTCAGTATCATTTTTGTTATCATTTTATTACAAATATTAGTATTGTTGTTTTTATCATTATTGTCATTATTCGTGTTAGTATTATTATTTTGTATTTTCATTCTCATTATTAGTATTATTATTACTTTATTACTATTCTTATTGTTGTCATTATCATTATTATTATCATTATCAGTGTTAATATCATTATCATAATTATTATCATTGTTATAGTCATTATTATTATTATTATCATTATCATTATTATAATTATTATCATCATCATCATCATCATCATCATCATCATCATCATCATTTTATTATTACGAATACTATTATTATTATCATTATCATGGTTATCCTATCGCTTCTTATCATTATTGATATTATCATCAGCAGCAGAAGTTTCATTATTATTATAACTAATATTATTTATATTATCATTAGTAGCAGTAGTAGTTATAGTATCGTTGTTATTATTATTTATAATATTGTTATTATCATTTTTTGTTAACATTATAGTTTTTGTCATTACCATCTTCATCATCATTATTATTTCTAGGCTGTTGTTGTTGTTCTTATACATTCTATTAGTATTATTACATTATTATAATTAATATCATGATCATTATATTTTATTACTATTACCATATCTATTAAAGTTTTTATTATTATCGGATTTGTTTCTACTATTATTATCATTAAAATCATTATTGTTATCATTATTATAACTATCATTATCATTATCTCTATTATTATTATTACTATTAATATTACGATCATTATTACTATTATCATTAGGATGATGATGATGATGATATCATTATTAATATTACTAATTGCCACTTTCATTATCATTATTATTTTATTATCATTATTATTATTATTATTATTATTATTATTATTATTATTATTATATTTATTATTATTATTATCATTTTTATTATTGTTATAATTATTATTATTATTACTCATTGTTATCGTTACTATCACTTATCTTATCTGGTTTATCTTTATTATTATTGTTATCATTAGCATAACCATCATCATCATCATCATCATAATTATTATTATTATGATTATTTCTTTATAATCATTATTTCTTCTTATTATCATTATTATTATTATTATTATTATTATTATTATTATTATTATTATTATTATTATTATTATTGTTGTTATTATTATTATCATTAGTAGTAGTAGTGGTAGTAGTAGTAGTATCATCATCATTATCATTATCATTATTATTACTATCATTTTTACTATCATCATTATTATTAGTAGTAGTAGTAGTATCATTATTATTATTAATATTACAATCATTGTTGTTGTTATCATTACTAATATTTTTATCATTATCGTTACTATTACCATTTTCATTATTATTTTCATCCTTATAGTAATAAATATAAATTCTATTCCTAACTTTTTCATTGCCTTTGTTACTGTGATTATTGTTGTTATCATCATTATTATTGCTATTGCCATTAATATTATTTATATCATTATTATATTTTTATTATTACTACATTATTATCACTATCCTTATTATCATCACTATCATAATCTTTAGTAGTAGTAGTAATGCTGTTATCTTCTTATTGCTATTCGTATTACCCCTTATAATTTTATTTATCATTAGAAGAAATAGTTATAGTTGTAGTGCCAGTAGCATTATTACTACTACTTACTATTACTATTTGCAGTAACAGTAATAGTGGTAAGAGTAGTAGTAACATGAGTAGTAGTAATAATATTAGTATTATGAATATCATGACAAACTTATTTGAATTTCTTTAGAGTCTATATCCTCTAATGGACCCTTGATACAACTCCCACTCATTTGTGTATCTTAAAGTCGTATGAAATATATACAAATGTATAAAAGCGAGAACTTTTGCAACCACAGATGAACCATTGTTGTTTGTAATGATAATCATATGACACGTGTGATAAGCTAAACAGGTTTCTTTTCCAGTAATCTTGGACAGTTAACAATGTCTGGTGTTCTGCAGGGAAGAGGAGGAGGGAGGGAGGAGGGAAAGAAAGAGAAGGAGGAGGTGGGAGAGATGAGGAAGATGAGGGTGAAGGGAAGGAGGACGAGGATGATGATGATGATGATGATGTTTATGATGTTTATGATGATGATGATTATGATAACACTATAGGCAAAGTTAAGAAGAGGAAGGTGAATGAAGGCATGGAAATAAAAGAGAGGAAAGAATAAAAACATAAATAAAAAGGGAACAAGAAGAACAAATAATAAAAATTACCTACAAAGACACACCAACAAAAAAGAAAATCAGCATCTCAAAAAACCCATGATTCAAAAAATACATAAAATAAAAGATTAACAATAATAAAGGTACAAATAATAACAAACTAAACTAAAATCAAGAAAAGACTCAAGAAACAGCATCATTGGTTCCTCAAAGTGATACGTGAAGCGATAATCTTGTCTCGGGAGACGGCGAGGCTGGCACACGCACTGCCTCGAAGCTGCTCCCCGCTTCTGCGTCTGGGAGAAGACGCTCTCCTGACATTTTCCGAGATGCCGAAACTCGTTCGCATGCACCCTCCCCCCCTCCTCCTCCCCTCCCCCTCCTCCTCCCCTCCCCCTCCTCCTCCCCTTTGCCCTCTACTCCCCTCCTCCTACCCCTACCCCTTCCCTCCCCTCCTTTCCCCTCCCCCTGCCAATACCCCTTCCCTCCCCTCCTTTCCCTCCCCCCTCCCAATACCCCTTCCCTCCCTATGCCCCTCACCATACCCCTCCCCCTCCCCTCCTCTCCCCTCCCCATTCCCCTCCCCCCTCTTTAGGCGTGGGTTGCTCTGAGTCGCACGGAGGTCGAGAGGGTGGGAATGGCGTGAGCAATGAAGAGATTTTTAGATATTTTAAGTCGTCTTCTTCTTCTTCTTCTTCTCCTTCTTTTTCTTACTGATGTTGTTGTTGTAACGATCGTTTTTGTTGTTTCTATTATCTTTTCGTGTTCTCATGTTCGTTTTCGTTTCCTTTTGTTTTTCCACTCTCCTTCGATTTCTTCACTTTTCTTTTCTTTTTTTTTGAGGGAGCTATTTCTATTTTTTTCTCTATCTCTCTATCTATTTATTTGCCTAGCTATCTATCTACACCTTTCTCTCTCTCTCTCTCTCTCTCTCTCTCTCTCTCTCTCTCTCTCTCTCTCTCTCTCTCTCTCTCTCTCTCTCTCTCTCTCTCTCTCTCTCTCTATTTATCCCCTGTTTTCCCTTTTTTCAAATATGAGGAATGAGGGAGGAGGGGAAACCATGTAACTTTCAGCATTAGTACCTGACTGCGTGCCTGAAGGCATGTTGATGGCACAACTCATATGCTGGAATTTTCTTTGCACAGACTCGGTCATTGGGGTTTACTTCTGAATGACATTGCAATTAGCTTACGAATCTCTTTTCTCACGTGTGGTAATCAGGTGAATATATTTTCCCTGAAGGATTTATCGTTCCATTGGATTTACGGTTCGTTTCACAAATTACGCAATGGGAACAAAAGAAAGAAAAAAATACTCGTTTCTAAGTTTTTTTGTTTTTTTTTCAGCATGAGTACCTGGCACTCCGGTGCATTTAAGGCGGCTGCATATCAAGCAACTCTTTTCGGGATGCAATGCAACTTTGCAGACAGACAACCGAGTGAAACCTAACCTCGCACAGTTGCAGAGAGAGCGACATTTAGGTTGATGTATGTATGTTACGTTTCAGACAACCATCAGCAGTCGTGTGCGTGTATGCGTTTACGTACATACACAGGCGCACACTCACATGCATGTACATATACAATGAAACAATCAATAAGCACAAATAAACAACCAAATACACACACACAAACATACACACATAAACAAACAAACACACACACACATACATATACACACACAAAAAAAAACAATCACACATTCAGACAAACAAACAAGAAACACAAACACGCACACACACAAACACACGCATTCAAACAAACAAACAAACACACAGACACCACCAAAGCAGTGTCCATGCCGCGCCCGTCGCCCTTCGCTCTCTCACGCCCACCGTCGCGATCTCACGAGAAGTGGATAATAAAAAGTTGTTTTTTGAACGGGCGTCCTGAAGGATAAATGGATACACGAGACGAAAAAAAAGAAAGAAATTAAGAAAGAAAAAGACGAAAATGATAGGAAAAAGGAATATGAAAAATGATAAATAAACGTTTCTGGATTAATTTGTTGACCGGTGACTCCGAGAAAGGGGGGGGGGTAAGGGGGGAGTGGGGGAGAGGTAAAAGGAGAAGGATATTGTTAAGAAGAAAAGATTAAGAAAGGAGACATAGGCGAAGGGCAGAAGAAGGAAAATGAGAAAGGGACTTAGGAGGAGTGAATGAGGAATAGAGAAGAGACGGAATTAACCAAAAAGGAAGGAAAAGGAGGAGGAAGGAGGAGAGAGGAAAATAGAACGAGAGGAATAACCTTAGAAGAAGGAGGAAGTGACGGAAAGGGAGAGACAAGGAGGAAAAAGATAAAAGATAGCAAGGCGAAAACAAGAAGAAAAAAAATAAAAAGGGAAAGAGAGAAAAGTAAAAAGAGAATAAGAGGAGGAGCAGAGAGAGGATGTCGAGGGAATGGGAAGGAAGAGGAGGGAGAAGGAAGGGAGAAGGAGACTGGGATGCGAAAAGAGAAAAGCCAAAAACAAGATAAAAACTTAAAAGAAGGAAGGGGAAGAGAAGAAGAAAAGCGAATAGGAGGGAGAGAAGAAAGGTCGTGTCCGGGGGAAGGGGCAGGAGGGGGGGAGAGGTCGTGGACGCCAAAGCCTGACCAGTTAACATCTAATCAGGTACGCCCCGGCGGTGTGGGAAAAGTCAGCTCCCCGCTATGACGACCTCCCGTGCCCTGATTCCGCCCATCTGCCCACGCCCACGACCCGACCTGAACACCCGCCTCGACGCCCCGACTAGAAGATCCACCCG
>NC_051390.1:46659155-46674155 GCF_015228065.2 Penaeus monodon | reverse complement strand
GGGATAGATGAGAGGCGAGAAAGATGAATCCGAGACGGAGAGAGAGAAAGATGAGAAAGAGAGAGAGAGAGAGGGAAAAGGAGGAGAGAGAGACCAGGAAGAAAACAGAAAGAAACAGAGGGGACTGAAAAAATTCCCCTTCCTCCTAAACCACCCACCCACAAGAAAAAGAATAATAATAACGATAATAATAACAATAGGAATAATGATAACAACGACGAATAAACGAATAAACAAATGTAGGAAGAACGGAGATAGTACGAAGTTAAGAAGCAAATTATCAGATGAGGCTTTCCTTCGCCTTCGGGGTTTTAAGTGCAGACAAGGACTCACTACCCCTTCATCGCCCCCCTCCCCACTCCCCTCCCCCCCTCATCCATCCTTTCTCCTCCATCCCCCTTCCTTACTCCCTCCACCCCATCCACCCCATCCACCTCTCCATCCCATCTCTACCCCCTACTCATTTACCCCTGAGTCCCCCTCCCTCTACTCCCCCTCCCCCCCTCCCCCCATCTCCTATAATTAACCGGCCGCATAATTACCCTCTCCTCACCCCCCAGTGAAACAGATAATAATTATATTGATAATAAGTGATAAAAAAGTAAATTAATTAATACCCTTTACACCCAGCCAATACCTCACCATCCACCCCGATGTATCCACTATCCATCCATTCTCTACCCACCATCCCACTCACGACCCACGCCCCAACCCACTCTCTAACCCACCCGCACACCCAGCCCACCCAACCCCTTACTGCACGATTCCCTTAACCCCCCCCCCCCCCATCCCCCCCTTACCCCCCCCCCCCCCCCCCCCCCTTACCCCCTCGCCTTTCTCCACCCAAGCCCACTACCCGTCCACCCCTTCCTACTCTCGTTTCTCCACCAACCCACTCTCCCTCCCCTCCGCTACCCACCTTCCCTTTCCCTCCTCCAGCCCACTCCCTTCCCCAACCCACTCTCCCTCATTTTACTCCTCCACTCACTTTTCCTTTCCTCCACCTACCCTTCCCTCCTCCACCCCTCCTACCTTCCTCCACCCATCCTTTTCTCCTCCACGCACCCTCCACCCGAACCCTCTTCCACCAACCCCACTATATCTCCCCTTCCCTCCCCCACTCCATCCCTCCTCTACCCCGACCTTCCTCCACCTTTTCCTCCTCCATTTCATCCCTCCTCCACCCCAATCCTCCCCTCCTCCTCCACCTCAACCCTCCCCTCCTCCACCCCAACCCTCCCCTCCTTCTCCTCTTCCTCCACCCTAACCCTCCTCCTCCTCTTCCTCCCCAACCCTCCCCTCCTCCTCCTCCCCCCCCCAGACGCAAGAGCGGACAAGAACACGGGCCTCGGCGACACAAGGCCGGCCGTGTGTCTCCCCCTCCCTGTCTCAGCGCTCCCGACGTGACGCTTTATCGGCGGCGATCGCGAGCACACTGGGAGGACCTTCATTGATCACGGAAGGATAAAGGGATTGCAAGAGGCCGTGGGAACGTGAGATGGGGGTTGTGAGGTTGGGGGAGGCGGGGAGGGGCGTAGGTGGGGGTTGGGGAGGCGGGGAGGGGGGAAGGTGGGGGTTGGGGATGGAAGGTAGGGGGGGTGGAAGGTGGGGATGATTGGGATGGTGGAAGGTGGGATGTTGGGGGTGAGTGACTGTGTGTGTTTGTGAGAGGTTGTGGTTGTGTGTGTGTCTGTGAGAAGTTATGGTTGTGTGTGTGTGTGTGTGTGTGTGTGTGTGTGTGTGTGTGTGTTTGTGTGTGTGTGTCTGTGCATTTTTGTGAGAGGTTGTGGTTGCGTGTATAAGTGTGAGTGCTTACGGCCATGCTTCTGCGTTCGTGCATTCACACCAACACACATCGACGCAGTTACATGCACACACCATCACAAAGGCACATGCATAACCCTAAAACTAAATAGCCGCCCCTGAACCACCCCGGCCCTTTCCCTGCGGCCCCTTAATCAGACCCGACCAAGTCACGCCCCCTGATCGAGTCGCTGTCTTGCCTAACTGGCCTCGCGAAAATGCGCCGGTCAAGCTGAATTGCAATTGTGCGCGGACGTCGAATCTCCGCCTGCAGTTGCGATTTCCTTTTCTTATTTTTCTTTTTTTCTTTTTTTTCTTTCTTTCTTTTTTCTTTCTTTGCTTTCTCTGGTGATTCTTTTCCAGGTTATGAATGTGATTCTTCTTCCTCGCTTTTTTTTTTCTTTCTTTCTTTCACTCTCTCTCTCTCTCTCATTCTCTCTCTCTTTCTCTCTCTCTCTCTCTCTCTCTCTCTCTCTCTCTCTCTCTCTCTCTCTCTCTCTCTCTCTCTCTCTTCTTCTTCTCTCTTTTCTCTCTCTCTATCTCTCTCTCTCTCTCTCTTTCTCTCTCTCTCTCTCTCTCTCTCTATCTATCTATCTATCTACCTATCTATCTCGCATTCTCTCTCTCATTCTCTCTCTCTCTCTCTCTCTCTCTCTCTCTCTTCCTCTTTCATTTAGTCTGTATTCTCCTCTCACTCCCTTTCTCTCTCTCCTTCCCAACTTATCACTCTGTCACTCACCCTTTACTTCTTCATTATCATTTATCTAAAGAGTACAAGGTTTTCTTCTATCTTCTTTTCCTTCTTCTTCTTCATCATTATCTTCTTCTTCTTTATCATCATCTTTATTTTCATCTTCATCTTCTTAATTTTCCCTTCTTCTTCTTCTTCATCTTTTTCTTTTTCTTCTTCTTTTCTTCTTCTTCTTCTTCGTCTTCTTCATCTTTATCTTCTACTTTTTATCTTCTTTTCCTTCTTCTTCTTCTTCGTCTTCTTCAACTTCATCTTCTACCTTTTTATCTTCCTTTCTTTCTTCTTCTTCTTCGTCTTCTTCATCTTCATCTTCTACCTTTCTATCTTCTTTTCCTTCTTCTTCTTCCTCGTCTTCTTCATCTTCATCTTCTGCCTTGTTATCTTCTTTTTCTTCTTCTCCTTCTTCTTCTTCTTCTTCTTGAATCCATCCATACTCTCCGTCAAAAACAAAATCCCGAAATCCAGACGAAAAGCAAGACCGAGAGTTTTAAAATAAATATTGGTCGTGATATAAACTTCCCTGTGACACTAGATGGTTCTCGGTCTTTCTCCCTTCTCGGGGCTTCCTGCCAAAGCCTGTCTGCGATGAGGCCGCCGAGATTTGCAACATTGCAACTTATCCCCTCTCTCTCTCTCTCTCTTCTCTCTCTCTCTCTCTCTCTCTCTCTCTCTCTCTCTCTCCTCTTTTTGTTTCTCTCCCCCCCCCTCTCTATTCTATCTATCTATCTCTATCCATCTCTCTTGTCTCTCTCTCTTTCTCTCTTTGTTTGTTCTTTCTTTTCCTATCTCTTTTTAGCTACAAGTCTGCCTGTCTATATATCTAGCATTATTAATTTCTCTTTGTATCTATATTTTCCTCTGGCTGTCTGTGTGCTTTGAATATCTACTTTTTACAATCTCTTTTTTCTGACCTTGAATCTAAGTATCAATCCATATCTTTCTCTCTCTTACAATCTCTTTCTTTCTCTCATTCTCTCTCTCTCTCTCTCGTTCACACACAATATCTCTCTCTCTCTCTCTCTCTCTCTCTCTCTCTCTCTCTCTCTCTCTCTCTCTCTCTCTCTCTCTCTCTCTCTCTCTCTCATTCACTCTCTCTCTCATTCACTCTCTCTCTCATTCACTCTCTCTCTATCTATCTATCTATCTATCTATCTATCTGTCTATCTGTCTATCTATCTATCTATCTATCTATCTGTCTATCTGTCTATCTATCTATCTATCTGTCTATCTGTCTATCTCTCTCTCTCTCTCTCTCTCCTCTCTCTCTCCCTCTCTATCGAGAATTGCCTCTCCTTCGTAGCCTGAACCCCTGGGACTGTGTTAGACGATTAGCAACGATCGCTTCGGGAATCTTTGCCAAATTTTTAGGGAGGAAGAAATAAAGAGGTGGGTTGCTATCCGCGTAGAAGGAGGGGAGGAGACAGGGAGGGAGGGAGAGAATAGGAGGGAAAGAGGGAGAGTGGGAGGGAGGGTGGGAGGGAGGGAATGGGAGGGTTGGGGGGAATGGGAGGGAGGGAGAGAGAAAAAGAAAGTGAGAGATAATAAGACAAAGAGAGAGAGATGAAAAGAGGGAGACTGAGAGAGAGAGTGAGAGAGAGAGAGAGAGAGAGAGAGAGAGAGAGAGAGAGAGAGAGAGAGAGAGAGAGAGAGAGAGAGAGGAGACACATAGTCAGACAATTTTTTTTTTCTCATATATTATTGTCATTGCTATTTTTACTACTACTTCTATTATCATTATAGCTATTATAACTATTACTATAATCATCATTATTATCATTATTATCATTGTTATCACTACTACGATTATTATTATTATTATTACTATTATTATTATTATTAATATTATTATTATTGGTATTATCATCATCATTATTGCTATTACTATTATTAACATTATGCTTTATCATCATAATTGATATTATTAGAATTATTATAATCGTTATTTTTTGTTTTCTTGAATTCATTACTATTGCCATTATTATTATTGATATCATAAAAATAATTATTATTATTGTTGTAATTATTTTAATTATAATTATTAGTATTATCATTATCATTTTTATTATTATTATTATTATTATTATTATTATTATTATTATTGTTGTTGTTTTTTGTTTTGTTTCGTTAATGTTATTATTTTTCTATTATTATCATTATCATTACTATTATTATTATGATTATCATTATTAGTGCTATTATCATCATTATTGCCATTAGTCTTATTACTAATATTATTAGCATTGTTATTATCACCATCATTGTTACCATCATGATTATTATAACTAAAGTTATTTTATTAGCATTATCATTATTATAATCATCATTATTGCTATTAATACTAGCCTCCGGGCTAGTACAGTGGTAACGTGTCGGCCTCTCATCCGAGGGGTCGGCGGTTCGCGCCCCGCCCAGGCGCGAGAAGTTGCAACTGTCGCCCGGAGGTTACTGCTGTGGCTGGGCACCACGGCGGGCAAGGACTCGGTTCCGCCGAGTCAGTAGTAGCTGACACACGTGAGCAAAATCAAACAGACAGTATGTCACACCAAGAATATCCAATGCAAAAAATGGAATCAAAACCAAAACTAAAACTAAACTAAATATTATGATTATCATTATTGTTCTTATTACTATCATTACTATTACCATCATCCCTATTACAAATACCATTATTAACATCATCATCATTATCATTATTATTATCATTAGAAATACCATTATAAACATCATCATCATTACCATTATTATTAATATACATTTTTCATTATTATCTTCATTTTTATCATTTCAATTTTCCTTATTATCAAAATGAAGGAAGAAGGGGAAGAGCAGCATCCCGACCGAGCCAGAGGAAGCCAGCCATCAGCCAATCGTCAAACGGCCCTGAGACGGGGTCCACAACGGCCGTGATCACTCCCGCCAGCCATAAGACATTCCAAAAGGTTTCGTAATATTGCCTCTGTCTGCCTGTCTGTCTGTTTGTCTTGTCTGTCTGTCTGCTTGTCTTGTCTGTTTGTCTCTCTGTCTGCTTGTCTGTCTAGTCGATTTGCAGTTGGATATGGCCAGCGGGAGGGGGCGAGGTGGGTGTGCTAAGTCGAAGGGAAGGAGGGGAATAGTGTATACCGGTTGCGGTGGGGTAGGGTGGAGGTAGTGTGAGGGGTTTGGGTGAGGGAGGGTAGAGATAAGCAAGGGGTAGGGGTTAGGGTAAGGTTTGGGTGAGGGAGGGTAAGGGTAAGCAAGGAGTAGGGGTTAGGGTAAGGTTTGGGTGAGGGAGGGTAAGGGTAAGCAAGGGGTAGGGGTTAGGGTAAGGTTTGGGTGAGGGAGGGTAGAGGTAAGCAAAGGGTAAGAGTTGGAGTAAAGTTAGGGTGTTGGGGCGAAGGTGGGGGAAGGGATAACAAAGGGAAAGGAGTTAGGACGGGGGAAAGGTTATTAGGGGGGAAAAGAAGGGGTTTTAGAAGGCGGGGGGTGTTGGGTGGGTGGGAGGGGGGAGTGAAATGAGGTGCTTCTTCAAGGGAATGCATTTTCTTATTATCATATTCTTCTTTTGTCCTATTCCTTTCTTTTTTTCTTTCTTTCTTTCTTTTTTTTTTGGGGGGGGGGAGGGGATTTCTTCTTTTTTTCTTCTTCTGTTTTATTCTTTTATTCTCTCATTTTCTTGAGTCTGATTATCTCTTTCCCTTTAGTTTTCTCTTTGTATCTTTTCACTGTATTTTCCTCCATTCTTTATCACACATTTTATCTCTCTCTCTTCTTGCCTTTTCTCGTATATTCCTTTTATTTTGATTCACCCCATCGTTAAGA
Source organism: Penaeus monodon (assembly GCF_015228065.2). NCBI lineage: Eukaryota > Metazoa > Arthropoda > Malacostraca > Decapoda > Penaeidae > Penaeus > Penaeus monodon. Next base: position 46,667,803 of record NC_051390.1, on the reverse strand, counting down.
TCAAAATTCGTTCGTCTTGGAATAGTAAATAGCTATTGAAATAATTTCTGAAATACTGTGAATTAGCATTATTATTATAATTATTACCATTATTATTTAATTATTTTCATTACCATTGTTATTATCCTTATTATCATTATCCTTATTTTCATTATCTTTATTAGCATTATTATTATCATCAATATCAGTATCATCATCATTATTATTATCCTTATCATTATAATTACCATTATCATCATTATTCTCATTGTAATCATCCTTATTGTTAACATCATTGTTATTATTACCGTTCTGAATATGATTCTAATTACATTACTAACATCATCACTATCATTTTCATCGTTATCATGATTATCATCATTGTTGTTATAATCATTATTACCATTATGTTTTTTACCATTATCACTTATCTACATGCATTTATTCAGTTGTATATTTTCCTATTGGTATTTCAGATTTTTTTTTTTTACTACTTTCCATTTATTCACTGCGTAGATAAAAGCCAGCTGGGTTAGTTTTACTGAAACACAACCAACTTCAATTCTGACTCCAGAGAATTATCACATTAAAATAATAATAATGATAATAATAATAATAATAATAATAATAATAATAATAATAATAATAATAATAATAATAATAAGTGGTAAATTAGCTGGTGTAATCTTTGAAAGGAATATCTCTAGTTGCATATTAATTGCCAGCAATTTTCACCCTTCTTTTTAAGATGTTTTCCTATAATATATTAATCAATTTTATTCAGTAATAAATATAACGCATATAATACAAAAACTACATACTATAAAGATATACTATAGTTACCCTTTAATATTTTCAAAGAAAGCCAAATTTTTCTTCAGGTTCCACAGAAAATGTAAAAGCTAGATGGTAAACTATACTATAAAGTAAAGTTTCCTTTGTATGAATACTAACAAGTTACTAAATCATAACATCATAAGAAAGATAAGAATTACCTACAGAAATAATCAAAATGCACAGAGAATATCAGAAGCCTCAACAGTAAGAGAGTTACTTTATAGTTGTATACAGATATACATATGGTTATATAAAATAGTTTACCGTATTTATCTTCTAAGAAGACGGATTAATTCACACATCTTATAGAAAATGTAATATTTTAGGGGAAACTCTTTCCATCCGTTAGATTTCCCTGGTATCCAATCGCGATAGTTCGTAAGATAAAATAAAAAGAAAAAATACAACTAATACACCAATATCATATGAGTATATCGATGAAAGAGTGATAGAAGCAGCAATCCCAGTTTTATGTGAAAATAATAATCAGAAAGAGAGAGAGAGAGAGAGAGAGAGAGAGAGAGAGAGAGAGAGAGAGAGAGAGAGAGAGAGAGAGAGAGAGAGAGAGAGAGAGAGAGAGAGAGAGAGGTTTAAAAGGTTTAGTTTGATTCCATTTGTTACAATGGATGTTCTTGGTGTGACATACTGTCTGCTTCATTTTTGCTTCTAAATTATCCCCTGTGTGCAAGGAATGGCCGGGGTTACCATCCACTGGCGGCGAGGGGTTTGAACGCAGGTCAGCAAGATTGCTAGACGACATCATTACCGCTGCACCACACAGCGAGAGAGAGAGAGAGAGAGAGAGAGAGAGAGAGAGAGAGGAGAGAGAGAGAGAGAGAGAGGAGAGAGAAGAGAGAGAGAGAGAGAGGGGGGGGGGGGGAGAGAGGGAGAGACAGGTGGGGGGACGGAAGCGGAGTCCTTATCTCGTGGATTGTGTACCCGCTCAGAGTACTGCGCCCACTCCTTTTCTCTTTCTGTCACTGCCACTATTTCCCTTTCTACTGGGAAATCCACTTGGGCTTTATCTAGAGGGGGCACTATTAATTAACGTCAAGTGTGAGCTCTCCTGTATCATTACCTAAGTCATACTTTTGATGAACCCAAACCCACACCATAAAAATACAATAACCATAAGAGGGTTACTGATGATCTAATTTCAGTCTTAGAGGTAACTGAGAGAAGGGCAATATCAAACAATTAATAATCTTACATTTCTTGATATATTGAATTATAAATCATTAAACTTTTACAACTAAAAACCTTAATTGACACAGATGTCCACTTCTCCAATAAGGTGTGTAGTATAACTGTCCTTCTCTTATGTCTTCCTTTTTTAATCCTTTGTCTGTACAGACTTTTCTCAATTTTCTTCATATCTTCACTATATCAGTTCAGAGGATTCCTAAGGATGGCATCTGCTTTACAATCGGGTGGATCTCTCCAAGGACTTCTCATGAAGCAAACACAACAAAAACAGGAGAACAACAACAACAACAAAAACATTCTCCTTGAATGGGTTTTAAATCCTCAATAATAACAGAGAAACATCTGAATGTGTCACGTGTCAGCCACTAGTCTTTCGGGCATTTACCAGGCACTTGTCTCTGTTCTCTCTCTCTCTTTGTTTATGGTTATAATATCAGGGTTTAACACTGTATATTCTTAACATTTTAACATCTACTCAGATCACACATATTACAAGCATATGGTTCGTCTTAATCATGCATGCATAATACCGGAACTTGAATGAATTTCTCCAGAAACAAAATTAATACATATTGGTTTCTTCATTAAAATATCCATTATGGAACCTTAATATAACAAGCAACATTGAAATACAAATACGTACCCTTTAATTAAGGAGAATGCATTGTGGGGGAAACAAAGAAAACTGAACTTTGTAGGGTAAACTCGCATATTTTACACTGTTTCCTTATCTTAGTGTAATAATATAAACATATATAGTACCCGATACAAAAATAGTAAAATAAAGCCTCATCTTTCTAAGAAAATAAAATATCATCTTTCTAAAAAATATTTAAGTACTAATTGTCTTACCAGCTAAAGACTAATTAAATGAGGTATACATAATTAACATATGCGTAAAGACCAAGTAAGTGAGGTATACAAAGGGTGGTCACAGACGAATTTTTGGGTCATTCTTACTTCGTGTCCTAGTGCTCATTACATCAGTGCCATTCCAAAATAGCCCATGGTTTCAAGATATCAGCAATATTTGATGGTAACAAAAGGAAACACTGCAATTGCAGAATTGATCAAAAGGTTAAAGAAAATGGCTGAAGAATCATATATGATCCTCACTCTTAATCTAAGTCAGATCCGAAAATCGCATCAGGAGTATCAAATATCTGGTCATCCTTATTTACCCATACAACCTGGTTATGGACAGCTGTATTTTTATACGTCTGAAGCATAAGACACCGGATTATCAAGAGTGGCACTATGAAAACGCCCCTCTCATCCTTTGTACCTTTAATATCATCTTCCTATTTCCCTTTGCGACCTCCCCTTCCTTACCACATTTACCTACAACCCCCCCCCCCCCACCACATACACACTTTCCAACCTCATCTACTTCTATTTTACAATTCTTCGCCATCATCATTCTCACCATATACGAGTATGAGGTCAAACATTTATCAGTCATTAAAACTTAATTATCGACTTATACCATGTAACCTAATGTGAATACCAGGATAGAAACCGTAATCGTCATCTCTCTCTCTTTCTCTCTCTCTCTCTCTCTCTCTCTCTCTCTCTCTCTCTCTCTCTCTCACTCACTTGCTCGCTTTCTCTCTCTCTCTCTCTCTCTCTCTCTCTCTCTCTCTCTCTCTCTCTCTCTCTCTCTCTCTCTCTCTCTCTCTCTCTCTCTCTCTCTCTCTCTCTCGCGACTGGTTTCTACGTGGAAACCAGTCGCGCAAACTTGTTCAGTGACACTCTGAACATCCCATCCCGACCCACTGGAAAGGAACATTGCCGGAGAATTAAATTGGTTCTAAAAAGTGAGCCGAATGTCGGTAGCTGAATGACTTGTAGACTTCCTAGCCTGTTGCTTCGTATTTAGTTATATAACTAAGTAATAAATAATTAAGCTAAAAAAAAAAAAAAAAAAAAAAAAAAAAAAAAAAAAGAGAGAGAGAAAAAAAAAATCTATAGTTATATGTAACATGAACTAACCATAACCAGATAGAGAAAGGATTTGCATCAGTATTTGCATCACACACATACAAGAATACTCACATACAGATACACACATACTTACACAAACACACACATGCATACACACACACCCATACACACAATACTCATACACACACACATATTTATATAGGCACATACACATACACAAACACACACACACACACACACACACATGCATGCACACACACACACACACACACACATACACTTCAGATGCTCATTGCAAGAGGAAAATCAGAAGTGGAGATCCTCAGAAAAGTCGGACAAAGAGACATGAGCTTCTAGAATTGATCCGAGAACAACTCAAAAGCCTCAGACATGTAATCCGTAAAGGCACATTAGAAAACCTTAGCCTAAGTGGTAAGGTTAAAAATAGCAAGCTCTAGGTAGGCCGAGAATAACATTCCTCGACATTATCAATATACAAACACCTCGATGTCTAAGGGACAAAGCTCGACAGCGTGAAACATGGCGCCAAGTTTCATGATGTCGAGCTTTGTCCCTCAGGCGTCGAAATGTTTGTATATTGAAATTATCGAGGAATGTTATTCTCGGTCTACCTAGAGCTTGCTTGCCTTCATTTTTACCGCTTAGGCTGTCTGAGGATTTTGAGTTGTTGTTCTCGGATCAATTCTAGAAGCTCATGTCCCTTTGTCCGACTTTTCTGAGGATCTTCACGTCGTTGGACACTCGGCCGGCTTAAGGGGTGCGCAATCCTGCGGTAGGACCACGTTTCCGCGGCCTCTTTATTGCACCGAGTTTTAGTCGTCAGTGTCCAGAAATCGCAACCATATAGGAGAGTCGACCATACGATTTTTATTTGCATTGAGAGTTTGTGGTCTACAGTGGTCTCCGGAGTTCGGATTCTGCGTCTGATTTCCTTCTTGCAACGAGCAACAGAAGTGACAAGAGTTCCTGAATAATTGAAGGAGGACACCTGTTGGATTTTTTTTTCTGGTGGGACCTCTTGTAAGGGTATCTGTGGGAGGGGGCCTCTCATGAATGCATTATCTAATTGCCCGTGAAACGGGTTGAGAGAATAAGGGCCTGGACAGGTGGGCCCTGTTTACCCCATAAAAAAAATACAAAAAGTTTCTGGGTTCCCTTATAAGCCTTCAAGGAAGTGTGGGCGTCTATGAGATAGAGTGGTGATGTCATAAAAAAAAAACTCATATACTTGAGTTATCTACTCACACCCAGCTTTCACAAAGGCAAGTCATGAGGTCAGATACAACCTTTTCTCCGGTTCGACGCCATCTCACTGTACGATCCATAGAGGACACACAAAACACACGTTCGGTTTTAACACTGCTTTTTGGTGGGAAACCTCCCCCTTTTATAGGCGAGGGGAAACAAAGAAATACAAAGTTTCGAATAAAAACAAATATTTACAATACAATTTGTTTGGAAAATAATATAAAACACATTATAAAAGTAGTAAAAAGTAAAACTGAATTATAAAAATAATAAAACTGAAAAGATAAAACTAACAAAAAAATAATTATAGCAGAAGCATTGCACAAAATAAAACTCATAGGCAGCCCTCTAAATTCATTAAAATAACTAAAAATATCACTAAACTAATGTGGGGTATAAAATCAATGCTCGATAGCCAAAAAAAAGGTAATGTACCAAAAATATTTGTAATTTCAACTCGAAAAAACAAACAAACAAGCAAACAGAACTTCTAATGGCTCTCAAATAAACTATAAAATGAGCAGCTAAAAGAACATGCATTATAGAAACAGGAAAACTAAAAGCAGGCTTAGCAAATAAATTAAATTTGAAATCAAAGAAGAGCGGCACTCTAGAGAAGAATAACAATAACTTCTAAAAGGTCCGATAAAAATGAAATTAAAAAGGAGACGTTAACATTGCAACAGAAATGAAACAGTTACGTTAAAATGGATATTTTAAATATGTCTCATTCTAATGGCCAGAGTGAACATTTAAAAAGGGCATAAAATATGGGGAGTGACAGCCGATCCGTATGTCGTATGTCCTCCAGGATCTTCATACTTTTCCGTGGCCAGGATTTGGGGCAGGATGTAGGTTCAGCAAGGATTTTTTTTTTATTAACGGTAGGTTCATGTTTGAGCCGCCGTGGTCACAGTATGATACTTAATTGTAGTTTTCATGTTGTGATGATCTTGGAGCAAGGAATAGCCCGAGGTAAAAGGAACAGGGACAAGGCTGAGGGCAGAGGAAAAGGAGTGGAAAAAGAAGGAATGGGAAAAAAAAGAAAAACATCACTGGATAAGCATGGTGTCTAGATCAAGGTAGTCTGAGGGGAAATCTTGGAGTATAAGGCAAAGATACAAAATAGGAAAGTAAGCAGACAGTATAGAATATAAGAATAGGGAAGGAAGAACACCTAAAGTAAGATAAAAAAAAGAAGAAAAAAAAAATAGATGCTAGGCTAGGCTACCAAGGAGAAAAAAACACAAAACTTCTGAAAGAAGGGTTGTAAGAGAGGGAAAGTAAGAGACACAGAAGGTAGGAGAGGGAAAGGGAGAGACACAGAAGCTAGGAGAGGGATAGGAAGAGACACAGAAGCTAGGAGAGGGAAAGGAAGAGACACAGAAGCTAGGAGAGGGAAAGGAAGAGACACAGAAGCTAGGAGAGGGAAAGGAAGAGACACAGAAGCTAGGAGAGAAAAGGGAAGAGACACAGAAGCTGGGAGAGGGAAAGGAGACACATAAGCTAGGAGAGAGAAGGTAAGAAACACAGAAGCTAGGAGAGGGAAAGGAAGAGACAGAAAAGCTAGGAGAGGGAAAGTAAGAGACACAGAAGCTAGGAGAGGGAAAGGAAGAGACACAGAAGCTAGGAGAGGGAAGGTAAGAAACACAGAAGCTAGGAGAGGGAAAGGAAGAGACACAGAAGCTAGGAGAGGGAAAGGGAGAGACACAGAAGCTAGGAGAGGGAAAGGGAGAGACATAGAAGCTAGGAGAGGGAAAGGGAGAGACACAGAAGCTAGGAGAGGGAAGGTAAGAAACACAGAAGCTAGGAGAGGGAAAGGAAGAGACACAGAAGCTAGGAGAGGGATAGGAAGAGACACAGAAGCTAGGAGAGGGAAAGGAAGAGACACAGAAGCTAGGAGAGGGAAAGGGAGAGACACAGAAGCTAGGAGAGGGAAAGGAAGAGACACAGAAGCTAGGAGAGGGAAGGTAAGAAACACAGAAGCTAGGAGAAGGAAAGGAAGAGACACAGAAGCTAGGAGATGGAAGGTAAGAAACACAGAAGCTAGGAGAGGGAAAGGGAGAGACACAGAAGCTAGGAGAGGGAAAGGGAGAGACACAGAAGCTAGGAGAGGGAAAGGAAGAGACACAGAAGCTAGGAGAGGGAAGGTAAGAAACACAGAAGCTAGGAGAGGGAAAGGAAGAGACACAGAAGCTAGGAAAGGGAAAGGAAGAGACACAGAATCTGGGAGAGGGAAAGGAAGAGACACAGAAGCTAGGAGAGAGAAAGGAAGAGACACAGAAGCTAGGAGAGGGAGAGGAAGAGACACAGAAGCTAGGAGAGGGAAAGAAAGAGACACAGAAGCTAGGAGAGGGAAAGGGAGAGACACAGAAGCTAGGAGAGGGAAAGGAAGAGACACAGAAGCTAGGAGAGGGAAGGTAAGAAACACAGAAGCTAGGAGAGGGAAAGGAAGAGACACAGAAGCTAGGAGAGAGAAGGTAAGAAACACAGAAGCTAGGAGAGGGAAAGGGAGAGACACAGAAGCTAGGAGAGGGAAAGGGAGAGACACAGAAGCTAGGAGAGGGAAAGGGAGAGACACAGAAGCTAGGAGAGGGAAAGGAAGAGACACAGAAGCTAGGAGAGGGAAAGGAAGAGACACAGAAGCTAGGAGAGGGAAAGGAAGAGACACAGAAGCTAGGAGAGGGAAAGGGAGAGACACAGAAGCTAGGAGAGGGAAGGTAAGAAACACAGAAGCTAGGAGAGGGAAAGGAAGAGACACAGAAGCTAGGAGAGGGAAAGTAAGAAACACAAAAGCTAGGAGAGGGAAAGGAAGAGACACAGAAGCTAGGAGAGGGAAAGAAAGAGACACAGAAGCTAGGAGAGGGAAGGGGAGAGACACAGAAGCTAGGAGAGGGAAAGGAAGAGACACAGAAGCTGGGAGAGGGAAAGTAAGAGACACAGAAGCTAGGAGAGGGAAAGGAAGAGACACAGAAGCTGGGAGAGGGAAAGGAAGAGACACAGAAGCTGGGAGAGGGAAAGGAAGAGACACAGAAGCTAGGAGAGGGAAAGGAAGAGACACAGAAGCTAGGAGAGGGAAAGGAAGAGACACAGAAGCTAGGAGAGGGAAAGGGAGAGGAAAGGGGGTAAGGAATGGGAAAAGGAAAAAAAAAAGGGTGAGGGAAGGCAGAGAAGGGAGGCCCGGAGGCCTCACACTCTGACTTCGAAATTACCATGCATTTGGTTTTCTTGCTATTGACCTGGAGGCCAAGGCGTTCTCTGGCTTCCTCAACATCATCAAAAGGTTTTTTGAAGTCCTTTACAGATGTGGCCATGAGAACTGTATCATCTGCATAATAAAGGCTGTTTATTGATCTTGCAACCATTGATAACTATTCCCTCCTGGCAATCTTCAATCTCCTGCAGGATAACTT
>NC_051390.1:46651655-46654155 GCF_015228065.2 Penaeus monodon | reverse complement strand
ATCGACCACATTCTTGTCAGCACGCAATGTAGGATCCTTCAGAACTGCAGGGTTTACCGGAGTGCTGAGTTCTGTGGCACCGACCATAGGCTGCTTGTGGCTACCCTGCGGGTCTACTTCAAAACTCCCCGTCCCTCCAGTGGCCACCCTAAGGTGTTTCACTTGGACAGACTAAGGGAGGAGGAGTGTGCCCGTGGGTTCGCCACGGCAGTCTCTGACCGATTCACAGAAACCAGCAACCTGACAGACCCAGTTGCTCTGTGGGAGTCCTTCAAGCGCGTAACACTCGAAGCAGCTCAGGAGTCCATTGGCGTATGCCCAAGGACAAGGCAGAATACCATCTCCCTGGAGACATTAGAGGCCACTGAAGCGTGTCGCAAGGCTCGGATGAATGGGAATCAAGTCTTGCGTCGTTCCATGGTGCGTAGGGCTCGGACACTGCTGAGAAGGGACAAGGAACAGTCTATCAGGAATCTTGCTGAGGAGGTCGAAGGCCATTTCTTGGTAAATGACCTTCGCCCTGCCTACCAAGCCCTGAAAAAAACTGAACCCTAAGCCCTCCTCACAGATGACTGCAGTCCGATCAGCGGATGGACGGATCATCTCAGATCATGTTGGGGTTCGTGAATGTTGGGCTGAGTATTTTGAACAGTTGTACCAGGTGGACCCTCCAACAGTTAGCTTGGATGCAAGCGATGTCGCAGTGCCTGTGCCGGACCCACCCATCAGCGAGGAACCTCCTACCCTAACAGAGGTTAGGCTGGCGATTTCCAAGCTGAAGAGTGGGAAAGCTGCAGGCATATGTGATATCCCTGCTGAACTGCTAAAGGCTGGGGGTGAACCTATGGCTCGGGGCCTGCATACAGTCCTGACTGCCATTTGGCAGTCTGGTACCATTCCCCCTGACCTGCTGAGGGGCGTGGTCATCCCTCTCTGGAAGGGGAAAGGGGATCGATGGGATTGTAGCAACTACCGTGGCATTACATTGCTCAGCATACCAGGCAAGGTTCTCGCCCACATCCTCCTGAAACGAATCCGCAACCACCTACTGAGGCACCGGAGACCGGAGCAGTCTGGATTTACTCCTGGCAAGTCCACAATAGACCGTATACTAGCGCTTCGAGTAATTGTGGAACGCCGTCGTGAGTTTGGTCGTGGGTTGCTCGCAGCCTACATCGACCTCAAGAAGGCGTTTGACTCGGTGCATCGGGAATCGCTATGGGAGATCCTGAGGCTCAGAGGAATTCCGACACAGATTATTGGCCTGATAGCCCAAGCCTCTATACTGGTACTGAAAGTGCTGTAAAGTGTGGTGGGGGTATGTCGAACTTCTTCCCTGTTAATTCAGGGGTGAGGCAAGGCTGTGTCCTTGCACCCACACTTTTCAACACTTGTATGGACTGGATAATGGGCAGAGCTACTAGCTAAAGTCAGTGCAGAGCAACACTAGGCAATATTAAGGTTTCAGACCTTGACTTTGCCGACGATGTTGCCATCCTATCTGCGTCCTTGGAGTCACTTGTGGCGGCTCTTGATGCATTTAGCAATGTGGCGAAGCCCCTAGGCCTAGAGGTCTCCTGGACCAAGACCAAGATTCAGGACTTTGGGGGCCTGTTAGGGGAACCCGTTCAGTCGATCCATGCTCGCGGCGAGGACGTTGAAGTCACAGAAAGTTTTACATACCTTGGTAGCGTAGTCCATATCTCTGGGTTGTCAGACCAGGAAGTCAGTAGACGGATTGGTCTGGCAACAGGAGCCATGAACTCGATCAACAAGAGCGTTTGGAGATGTCGGTACCTATGCAGAAGGACCAAGCTGCGTGTCTTCAAGGCCTTGATACTTCCAGTTTGCTCTATGGAAGCGAAACCTGGACGCTATCCAGTGTCTTGGAGTCTCGCCTTGATGCCTTTTGTAACAAGTCCCTTCGTCGGATCATGGGGTACAGTTGGCAGGACCACGTGTCCAACCGGCGGTTACACCATGAGACTGGCATGGGACCTGTTACTTGCATAATCCGGGATCGCCAACTCAGGCTATATGGCCACCTAGCTCGCCTCCCTATGGACGACCCTGCCCATAGGTTGTCTCTCTGCGAGACAACCCTGGGTGGAGGAGACCTGTGGGACGTCCTAGGAGATCATGGCTTGGGCAGCTCGACGAGACCTGTCGCGAGGAATTAGAGATGGGCCGTGTGCCTGCCTGGAGACTCGCCTCGAGGGATCCTCGTGGCTGGAAGCGAAGGGTGGATGCGGCCATGCGCCCCCGTCGGCGTTAGCCCCTTGATGATGATGATGATATATATGTATGTGTCTATATATATATATATATATATATATATATATATATATATATATATATATATATACACACACACACACTTTATATGTATGTGTCTATATATATATATATATATATATATATATATATATATATATATATATATATAAAATATATATGTGTGTGTGTGTGTGTGTGTGTGTGTGTGTGTCTGTATAACAAC
>NC_051390.1:46639155-46641655 GCF_015228065.2 Penaeus monodon | reverse complement strand
TTATCTTTTCGCTTCTGGTCATTATTTTATTTTCCTTTTCGGTTGTATCCTTTTCTTTCGCGTTTTATACGTATATGTTCGTATATCTCTTCCATTCATTCCACCCTTTCCTATTCCACCTTTTTGTATCAAATCTACTTTTCAGACACGAAATATGACCTTGAATCACCTGTAATAATTTTAAATATAAATCACGAAAGGAAAGGAAATCGCAAATGCAAATATTAAATGTTAAACCTTTGACAGTTACAAGCGTTGAGGCGCTGGCCGGGTGGAGTGTGTGTGTGTGTGTGTGTGTGTGTGTGTGTGTGTGTGTGTGTGTGTGTGTGTGTGTGTGTGTGTGTGTGTGTGTGTGTGTGTTATATATATATATATATATATATATATATATATATATATATATATATATATATATATATATACAATAATGACATAGTCGACACTGACTGATGGTGACTTTCGATGTGAGTATAATATATATATATATACATATATATATATATATATATATATATATATATATATATATATATATATATATATATGTATATATATATGTGTGTGTGTGTGTGTGTGTGTGTGTGTGTGTGTGTGTGTGTGTGTGTGTGTGTGTGATAAGAAATTCGTTAGAAATTGATTAATGTGTAATTCTCAACGTTTGCTTACAAGCGAGAAGGAAAGTATCCAAGACAGTTAATGAGTGCTTAATTTGCCATTCATTTCCTCTGTGAAAGTAACCTGTAAGTAGCATATTACAATATCGGTTATATCCATTTCGCGTTTCCCAGGATGAACAGTAAGCAGGAGCCGTGTTGTTTTAGAAAGTTAAGAGATAGTTGAGTGAAAATGCTGTTGGAAGTAGTTGTTTTAGAAAGTTAGTAGAAAGCATAGCGAAAATGAGGAAAGTGTCATCTGTGGGAAGTGATTTATTTTAGTCAAAAGCGGTTTCCACCAGTCCTCCCTGTGCGCGTCTCTTTTGATTTTTGTGAGTTTGGGTTTTTAAAATGAAAAATAATCAGTTACCTAGCTATATATTTTAGCGACTGTTAATGAATAGTGAAGGTATAATCATGAGTCATATCTTCGTTTTAAGGACTATTACCACAGCTGATACAGACACCGGTAATTATTTATTAACCTCTACTCATATCGTGTGATATGTATGAGTTTATGCCATATGCAAATTTTATGTAGATAGGCCTATGTGATACCTTACAAACTTACTGTACTTTTATACATTGTAAAACCAGTGAAGTGAATAACAAACTGGAAATAAAATTGTTATCATCATGACCCTTTCTCTCTCTCTTACCTAATGAAATTGTATAATATCATGGCCACATACCTTGTCTCCTCCCCTCACCACACGCACACATACAAGTGCACATGGTTTTAGAACTACAGGAAGTTCAAAACAATAGTTACTCAAGCTTGATATACAAACAAGCACACACGTCTCAAAAATAGGATATCCCAGTAAACCGCTTAATGCAAAAGGGTAAATTAACGTTTCTCATTCCTAAAAGGATAAGTAAACTCGGTCCCGAAATATTCTCATCATTATGCTCGAAGGCACCAAGAAGAACTCGTGGATCTCCGTATCCAGCAATTTTCAGTTTCTGCGACTGAAAAGAAGCTAATTTATAACACACAATGTAGGGGCGGCGTGTTTTAATCGAATCCTTCCATATTTCAGAGTGGTTATCTGATGTCTTTCTATCGCCGTCTCAGGTTAACACTGCTTACTGTGGGAAAAACTGGCATAGGCCATGCTATTATCACTGATGGTATGTCGTCCAGAAGTTCGTTATAGCGAAAGAATTGCAGTATTAGTAAAGTTATTTCCCAAAGCCAATCAATCGTCATTTATGTTATTGTTATTTTTTCTCTCATTGTCTATGTTGTTTCTACTTGTTCTATCATGTGTGTGTGTGTGTGTGTGTGTGTGTGTGTGTGTGTGTGTGTGTGTGTGTGTGTGTGTGTGTGTGTGTGTGATAAGAAATTCATTGAACATAGGTTAAGGTGTAATTCTAAACATGGGTGCTAGTTCTCCTTAGGCGTTACTCTGTTTAAAAGGGTTATTGATTGTTTACTTTGCCATCCATTTCTTCTACGCAAGTAACCTGGAAGAAGCATATTACAGTATCGTATTACACCCTTTCCAACCTAGAACATCTGGATGAATAGTGGGCAGGAGCTGTACTTTTTTGTGGTAAGTGATTAATTCGATTAAAAAGCGGTTTCCATCAGTCCTATTTGTTCCCGACTCTTTTACAAAACTGATTTCTTAACCTGTGTGTTTTGTTTAATGAAAAGTGAATTACATGACAGTAGTGTGTTCGTTTCAAGGACTAATACCACAGCTGGTATTGAAAACGGTAATAGTGAAAGGCCCTCGACTTTGGAATAAGAATTAACAAAAAAGTAGAAATATTTTTTTTTTAGATCTGCTATAACCTATTTTGAATAAATATATCATAATGGACCTCCACTATGCAAA
>NC_051390.1:46631655-46634155 GCF_015228065.2 Penaeus monodon | reverse complement strand
TTCTTAAGCTGATTCAATCGCAGATCTCGAAGGCTTTTCCGCCACAGGGTCAAACATCTCTCCACCTTGGATCTCTTCATCACCACTCTCTTCCTCTTCGTTTTCTTGGTTCTTCAGCCTGCTCACGATATCATCTTCATTCATCTCAGGGGCTGTTGCAATGACGTCGTCGTCCAAGCTCACTAAAGCAGTGACGGTGACATCATTCGGCACCATTGATGAATCTACTTTCCTCAAGTTATTCAAACTTTCTTGAAGATCTTTAAACGGGTCATCAGAATCATCAATGGCAGCCTGTTGACCATCAGGGGTGATACCAGCCTTCCTAAAACAGTTTACAATGGTTTCTTTGGATACGAGTTCTCAAGAATCTGCCAGTAACTTCATTCCTTGCAGAATTGATATCTTTGGACAAGGCTTTTTTTCTTCGAGAGCTCTGGAAATCAGACGTACAACCTTTCCGCGATAATACGCTTTGAGGCTGCGAATGACACCTTGGTCCATTGGTTGCAAGATAGACGTCGTATTTGGTGACAGAAAGACAAGCTGCACGCTGGTCAAATTGGACAACGTTGGATGAGCAGGGCAGTTGTCGATAATGAGAGCAATTTTTCGACCATCTACCCGGAATTTTCGGTCGACTTTACCTACCCACTCTTCGAAGATTTCGCTGCTCATCCAGCTTTTTTTGTGATGTATACTGGGTAGGAAAATGCTTGATATTCTTAAAACATCGCGGACTTTTCGACTTTCCGATCACGAACATAGGCAGTTTTTCTCCTTTCGCACTTGCTGTAGCCATTCCGGTAAACCTGACTTTGCTTTTCTTCCCCCCCGGAACACTTTTCTCCTTTGAAGTGATAGGTTTTATCTGGGAGACATTGGTAGAAAAGACCGAACTCGTCAGCATTGAAAATATCTTCCAGCTTATAGTTTGACAGAATTGTTGGTAAAGTTGTTTCATTCCAAGAACTGGTCATATGTGGAGTAACGGACTTAGATTCGCCACCAATGGTTTTCAACGAAATGTTGTGCCTAAGAAATAAAGTAAAAGCAGGTGTAAGCCAACCCTTAATTATCGAACGTACTTGTGATTCGAATGTCATCTCTAAAAATCGAATAATTTTCAACCAGAGAATAATAACCCTATTGATAATTATGCTGGAGCTGTAAGAAAGAATAAACAAGTGGTTGGACATGTACCATTAGGGGAGAATGGAAACTTTGAAAAACAATCTTTTACTTCCTTCGCACTGATCCCTATGGGAAATGTAGCATAACTGTAACTGGAAAGGCAGTTAATCTTGGTGATGGCGAAGGAATGCAAGTCCCCTGTATTTTAGACCTTTCAGGGCAAAAAATGATGGTGGATATATTAAAACAGTAAAATATAGTTTTAAAGGTTTTTGTAACAAAAAACGAAATTTAAAAGATAGATTGTGGTTTTACAGTATGAATGTTGTTTTCTTACCTTTTTTCCACTTGTCCAGCCAACCATCTGATGCTTTAAAGGTCGGGAAATCAAAGCTTTTAGCGAACTGTAATGCCTTCTCTTTCAGCATTTGGCCATCAACCAGTACTTTTTGGCTACGTAGAAGCGTAAACCATCGCTGAATTGCCTTGTCGACCTGCTCAAAATCACACCCTCGCATTTTCTTGGCTTCTGAAGAACTTTGCTCCAACCCTTGAAGCAGCTTCTCTTTGTTTTTCATCCAGGTGGAGATGGTATTTTTTGGCACACCATATTTTCTCTGAGGCCTCCTTGTTGGCCATTCCCTTCTCAACTTCTCGAGTGATCTGACATTTCTTAATCAGTTTTGTATTGTTTAATTTCCGTTTGACAGCCGACATGTTGACTTAACTTTACCCAAGTTTTTTTTTTTTTAATTCTGTGGCGTGTTAAGTTCGGCAGGTATGCTTTCAAAGAGACTCGTGTGTACTCGATCGCCTTCTGATTCCAACTAAATCATATCAACATTTACAGGACATATCATACAAACTCTGTTTCACATCACTCAACACATAGTACAGTAAACAGGACACGACAGAGACACCACCCATGAAGTAATTAACATAACACCTTACTGGTACAAACAGCCACCGGAATTAAATCAATATATTTTACACAGTCACGCAATTCACAAAATACTACAATTCAGAATAGAACCTGTAATGTTTTGGTTCAAATTTTCGAATTTCGAACTCTTTGGCAACATTCGAGCTTTCAAATACTGAACACTTTTATTGCTTATTTGTCGTGTAAATGGACTCATAGGCAGAGAAAAGTTCGAGATAGAGAGAGAAATAGTCACACAGGACCAAGAATTTTGATCGAGATAGAGAGAAGTTCGAGATAAAGAGATGAAAATAGCTTGGAGCGTTCACAAATGTCCAAGGGACCGAGACCATTGTTCGAGATAGAGAGAAGTTCGAGATAGAGGATAGTCGAGATAGAGAGAGTCCACTGTATTGAAATTTCGTTTAAGGTTGTAAGCCTCCA
>NC_051390.1:46626655-46629155 GCF_015228065.2 Penaeus monodon | reverse complement strand
TGCATATGTATATATTTATATCTATATCTGTCTACCTACCTATCTAGCTTGCTAGGTAGCTATATATATATATATATATATATATTAATGTATGAATAATATTATATATAATATATGATATTATATATATATATTATTATTATATTTATATATATACATATATATATATGTATATATTATATATATATACATACATGCATATATATATATATATATATATATATATATATATATATATATATATATATATATATATATATATATATATATATATATATATATATATATATATATATACAATACCGCATTGATATAATGGGTCGTGTGGTATGGTTGGCTTAGTACTGGCCCTCCGGTTTCATACCTGGAGTGACCTAGGTTCGAGGCCTAGTCGGGGAGAGTTGTTATAAGTATATATATATATATATATATATATATATATATATATATATATATATATATATATATATATATATATTTTTTTTTTTTTTTTTTTTTTTTTTTTTTTTTTTTTTTTTTTTTTTCTTTTTTCTTCTTTTTTTTCTTTTTTTCTGTCTTTCTTTTCTTTTCTTTCTTTTTTTCTTTTTGTGTCATCACCGATGCGGTGACGAACCACTTGGCGCCATGTTTCATGTTGTCAAGCTTTGTCCCAGAGGCATCGAAATGTTTGTGTATTGAAATTGTCGAGGAATGATGTTCTCAATCTTCTTCGCGCTTGCTTGCTTGTTTTACCACCCGGCATGCGTTCCGTTGGAGAATACGGAATACTGTTGTGCGCTACAAAGAATTCGCTCGCTGTCTGTAGCACTAATGTGACGCTCATGAATAAACATTGACCCACACGAGCTTTTTGGCTTAAACACGTTTATTATGGCTTTTATTAATGCTGAATCAATACCGAAAAAATATTCCTTGGCTTTCTAAATTAGCTGCTTTTGTAAACAATGTACACGTCGTTTGCTAGGTCCACCACCTCTCGTATATATATATATATATATATATATATATATATATATATATATATATATATATATATATATATATATATATACATTTATATTAAATTATCTCTGTATATATAATGACTTATGTCTATATCTATTTGTAAGTATGTCTATCTAACCTACCTATCATTCTTACTATCAGTCTATCTATCCATCTATCTATCTATCAATCTATTAATTTATCTATCTATATCTATTTTCGTATCCCTGTAACTATGTCCTTATCTAAACTTACAGATCGTCTTTAATATACCCACGCAAATATCATGCAATGCATTTAGTGCTTTGGAATGGGCGTGTCTTGCCGTGAAGGGGGCGGGGCTCCCTGGTCGTGGCCGGACCCCCGCGGTCTGGAATCTGGCTCTGTGGCGTCGGGAGAGGAGGTGCTGGAAGAATTCTGGCGGGGACTCATCTGCAGTCATAGACGACCAAATGAAGGAGATTTCGGCGCTGGAGATGATGTTTTTAACTTTTTAGTTTGATGATGGGCTTGGGTGCGGCGGGGAGAGGCGTGGAGAGGAGTGGAGGGGAGGGGGGGGCGGGACGAGGGGCGCACATGTCTGTAATGAGGTTAGAGATGAAGTTGCTCCGTACTACGCCTGACTTTCTGGGAGACGATAGGCTAATCCACTGTTGTGGTGTGGTGTACTCACGTACCTGTCTGTCTGGTTGTATTTTGGTCTGTTTTCGAGGCAGTAAATGTAAGCACACCCCGTAGCCAGTTTGGAAATACCAGAGTAACGCCTGGCGGGGAATAGCTAGTAATGGGGTGTGGGACCCTTAGAGCGGAAACTCCTCGAGAGTGAACGGTCACCCACAAGGGTAGAAGGAGCTCAAAGCCTTGGAAGGCAGTCCTTCTAGAGATGGTGTCTCAATAAAACACCGGGAGGAAGGCAACGGCAAACCACCGCTCTAAATTGCCAAGAAAATCATGGACATGTACACTTTTTCGAACGAAGCAAACAGCGTGAAGGGAATCCCTGTAAATGACTCGGAATCCTCGCTCGGTACGACAGTCCATGGGTAGCAGGTGGAGCCGGACCGTTATCAGGCTATTGTCTGCAGCATAACGAAACAGTCACTGAAAATCGGAACATGGAATGTAAGAACGCTGTTCCAAAGTGGGAAGCTGGATAATGTGAAGCTAGAAATGACACAATTGTAGGTAAATATCCTAGGAATATGTGGAACGAGGTGGACGGGCAGCTGTGAGTTCAACAGCGATAATTTCAAGGTGCTATATTCAGGTGGAGTAAAACACGAACGAGGAGTTGCTGTGATAATGGACAGAGAAAACGCGAAGAGCTTGCTAGGATGGTGGGCTTTGTCAGATAGAGTCATGATGATAAAGTTGAAAGGTAAACAAATAGATCTCAGCATCATTCAGGTATATGCATCAATGACTGCAAGTAGTGAAGAAGAGATTGATGAATTCCACAACACACTGGAGAAAGCTAAAACACAATGTAAGTCGACAGATGTTACAGTCATAATGG
>NC_051390.1:46604155-46614155 GCF_015228065.2 Penaeus monodon | reverse complement strand
GGTGGCGGCGGTTGATGCATTTAACACTGAGGCGAGTTGATCCATGCTTGCGGCGAGGATGTTGAAGTTACAACATATCTCTGGGCTGTCAGACCAAGAAGTCAATAGACGGATTGGTCTGGCAACAGGAGCCATGAACTTGATCAACAAGAGCATTTGGAGATGTCAGCACCTATGCAGAAGGACCAAGCTGCGTGTCTCCAAGGCCTTGATACTGCCAATTTTGCTCTATGGAAGCGAAACCTGGATGCTATCCAGTGTCTTGGGAGTCTCCTCTTGATGCCTTTTGTAACAAGTCCCTTCACTGGATCATGGGGTACAGCTGGCAGGAACATGTGTCCAACCGACGGTTACACTGTGAGACTGGCACGGGACCGGTTACTTACATAATCCGCGATCGCCAACTCAGGCTATATGGGCATCTAGCTCGTTTCCCTGTTGACGACCCTGCCCATCAGGTTGTCTCTCTGCGAGACAACCCTGGGTGGAGGAGGCCTGTGGACGACCCAGGAGGATATATATATGCGGTATCCGGCTCTGATTGAACTTGCTACGAGATGTCTGTCGGCCCCCACGTCTCGGGAGCTGATCCCAGCAAGGTGAACAGCCTCCTTCTCCGGGAATTTGCTAGGACCCAGAGATTGAGATTTCCGGCTGCTAGTTTCAGCTCTCCAACCCACATCGCTTAACATGATACAGAGATAAGGGCGCAGTCGCTAAGGATATCGACCACATTCTTGTCAGCACTCACCGTAGGATCCTCCAGAAACTGCAGGGTTTACCAGAATGCCAAGTTCTGTGGCATTCTTCATAGGTTGGTTGTGGCTATCCTACTGGTCCCCTTCAAAACTCCTCATCCCTCCACTGACCATTTTAGGGTGTTTCACTTAGGGAGTGGCAGAGGGAGTGCACCCAGAGGTTAGCCACGGTTCCTAAAACTCGAAAACCTGACAGACCCAGTAGATCTGTGGGAGTCCTTCAAGTGCAAAACACTGGATGAAGGACAGGAGTTCATTGGACAGAGGACAACGCCCTAGGACAAAGCAGAATTTCATCTCATTAGAGACCTGGAGGCCGCAGAAGTGTGTCACGACTTGGCTGAATGGCAATCAGGACTCGTGCCAATCCTTGGTGCATAAGGTTCAGACACCTCTGAGAAAGGACAAGGAACAGTTTATCAGGAACCTTACTGAGGAGGTTGAAGGTCATTTCTTGGTAAATGACCTTCGCCCTGCCTACCAAGCCCTGAAAAAAATGAACTGAAAGCCCTCCTCTCCGATGACTGCAGTCCGCTCAGTTAATGGACAGATCATCTCAGATCATATTGGGGTTAATGAACGTTGGGCCGAGTATTTTGAGCAACTTTACCAGGTAGACCTTCCAGCAGTTACTTTGGACACAAGTGGTATCACAATACCTGTGCCGGACCCACGCATCAGCGAGGAACCTCCTACCGTAACTGAGGTTAGGGAGGCGATCTCTAAGCTGAAGGGTGGGAAGGCTGCAGGCATATGTAATATCCCTGCTGAACTACTAAAAACTGGTGGTAAACCTATGACACATGGCTTACATACAGTCTTGACTGCCATCTGGCAGTCTGGTTCCATTCCCTATGACCTGTAGACAGGCGTGGTTATCACTCTCTGGTGATCGATGAGACTGTAGCAACTACCATGGCGTCACACTGCTCAGTATACCAGGCAAAGTTTTCGCCCCCATCCTCCTGAAACAGATCCACAGTCACCTACTAAGGCACCAGAGAATGTAGCAGTCTGAATTCACTCCTAGAAGTCCACAATAGACCATATCTTAGTGTTTTGAGTTACTGTGGAACACCATCATGAGTTCAGTTGCGGGCTGCTTGCAGCCTACATCGACTTCAACAAAGCATTTGACTCGGTGCATCACAAATCACTATGGGAGATCTTGAGCCTTAGGGGAATTCCAACACAAATTATTGTCTTGATAGCCTATATACTGGTACTGAGAGTGCTGTAAAGTGTGGTGGGGGCCTGTCAAACTGTGTCCTTACACCAACACTTTTCAACACTTGCATGGACTGGATAATGGGCAGAGCTACTATCCGAAGTCGGTGTGGAGTAACACTTGGCAATACTAAGATCACAGACCTTAATTTTGCCGACGATATTGCTATCCTATCTGTCTCTGGAATCATTGATGGTGGCTCTTGATACATTTAGCAATGAGGCAAACCTCTTGGGACTAGAGGGTCTTCTGGACCAAGACGAAGATTCATGATTTTGGGAGCCTGTTTAGGGGAACCCATTCTGTCAATACATGCTTGCGGTGAGAATGTTGAAGTCACAGGAGCTTTATATACTTTGGTAGCATAGTCGACATAGGAGGTCATGGCTTGGGCAGCTTGACCAGTCCTGTCGTGAGGAGTTGGAGACGGACCAAGGGCCTGCCTGGAAACTCCTCTTCATATCACTGATGTAATCCAAGTCAAGTACATCAGTGTCGTTGCAGGAGTTACCAGAATGAATTTGAAATCAACAATGGACTGCCTTTGGGTTCCCAACTCCAGATTTTGCCTCATGGTCTCTAGTAATGGAGTTACTAGCTAGATATCAAAGGGAGTAAACTCTGTAGAGAAATCTGGAGCCAGTCGGCAGTTCGTTGTGTGTGTGTGTGTGTGTGTGTGCTGTATATCAGCCCATAGTATAAATAATTTTCACCCCTTATGACACAAAGTATTATCATTTCCAGATACAACCAACCTACGGCAACTCCATGAATGTGTTAAAACGCCACCCAAGTGTAGCAATGAAGGAGGCTTTTGTCTTAATCTCCAGTTGTCTTGTGCAGGGAAGATGAATGAATCACTGTGTAACAATCTAAACTGTGGGTGTTGCATAAAGCATGAGTGCGTCAACACTCCTAAAATGTGTTCCAGTAAAAATGGCGTGTGTATTAATTTAATGGACGACTGCGCTGGCCAGACTGATGAATCTTTGTGTAGAAACAAAAACTGCAAATGCTGTATGAAGCATGAGTGCTCTAACACGCCAAAGATGTGTTCCAATGAAGGTGGCGTCTGCATTAATCTGATGGACGACTGCGCAGGAACAGCCAATGAGTCTTTATGTAGGAATAACAACTGCAAATGCTGTATAAAACAGCAATGCAGCAACACAGAGATGTGTTCCAATGAAAATGGAGTTTGCATAAACGTAATGGATGACTGCGCTGGCCAGACAGATGCTTCATTATGCGATGGCGAGCACTGTACATGTTGCATTCCAGGTGAGTTAACGCACAACTGTCGAAATGGGAAAACATTCTTTTCACATTTTCTTTTTCTTTTTCCCAAACAAGCAATTATGCTTATTTATTTACTCCATTTCTTGGATTATAGGAAAACTAGGATAGATTATCAAAGAATGTGTATGTATATGTATATATGTATATATATATATATATATATATATATATATATATATATATATATATATATGCTCATATATATATACATACACACATATATATATATACTGGTTCACTTTTACAGCGTGCCCACTCTAGAGCTAAACCCGACCTTTTTTCTTCCTCGTTAAATTTTGATCACTGTTATTAATGAACCCTTTTCAAAGAAAATATACTGAGAGAAAAAAAAAGATCATAATATATTGTACAGATTGACAGAAGTGAAAAGGGGGCGGAGCTAAATGACGTCATCACTTTTAGCCATGAGATACGAGATGTAGCTAGTTAATTGGATAGTCTGCTTGAAAGAGTTCGAATTTCCAGAAGTAAAACAAATCACTTAAGTGAAAAGTTATTTATTTATTTATCTATTTGTTTATTATTTTATTTATTTATTTATTTATTAAATAACAGTGGTGCTACCACTCTTAATGAGTTCCTTGGAGAACTACCTTTTGGATTTTCTCAAATTACAGATACTACCTCTCTTTATAAATACCTGGGATAAGTACTATAAAATCACCTAAAAATCCACTTTTAAACAACTGATATTGATATGTAGGGTACACAAAAGTTTCTCATATTCATCATCATCACTTTGATTGGATACAAAGGCTATCACTATTACTGTTGATTATCATCATTGTTATTATGATTATTACTATCACTGTTCTTATTACTACTAGTCTTAGGTTGTCACTATTATTAGGCTGTAACTATCATAAGGTCATTACCATTATTATAATATTTATTATAATCATTTTCATTATCGTAATCATAACCATAGTCCTAATCATAATCATTATCATCAATCATTACTATTATCACTAATCATTATTACCATTATTATTATTATCATTAATTTCACTATCATTACCACACTCCTACTTCTGTCATAATCATAATCATCATCGATATCATTGACATTATTATCACTGCTGTTATTTTCATTATTGCCATCATAATCGTGATTATTATCGCCATTATTTTTATGATCACCATTATTGATATGAGTATCGCAATCCTTACCTACCGTTATCACCATCATTGTCATCATCGTTATCATAACTGTTATTATTATCATGATTGTTATTGTTATAATTTTGTTATTGGTGTAGTTACTATCATTGTCATATATACTAATATTAATAATGAAAATAACAACAATAATTATCAGTGTCATTACCATTATCTTATTATCAATATTATTATCATCATTATCAATATCATTATTATCATAATTATTGTTATCATTATTATTATTGTTATTATTACTTTTATCATTATTGTTATTATCATTACCATCATCATCATTATCAGTTATGAATTGTTATCATTATCATTATCATTATCATTATTATTATCATTATTATTAATACTACTACTACTATTATTATTATTACTTTTATCATTATTGTCATTTTTATTTTCATCCTTATCAGTATTATCAACATCATTTTTATTAATATCACTATTAATGATAATCATGGTAATACTAATAACAATAATTACAACAATATCAATAATAATATAATGATAATAACAATAATGGTAAAGTAATAACAATAACAGTAGTTCCTATTGTTGTTGTTGTTGTTACTACTATTATTTTTGTAATTATTAATATTATTATTATTATCCTTATCAAGAACAATAATAATGATAACACTAGATGTAAAAAATAATAATAATAATAATAATAATAATGATAATAATAATAATAATAATAATAATAATAATAATATAATGATAATAATAATAGTAATAAATGATCATAATAATGGTGATAATTACAGTTATAACAATAAGAGTACTACAATAACAGTCTAATTATTACCATTGACATCATTACTGTTACTATTATTATGATTATGATTATGATTATGATTATCGTTATCATTATCATTATCATTATTATCATCATCATTATTATTATCATCATCATTATCATTTATAATTTATTATCAACATCATTATTATCATCATTATTATATAATATAATACATATACAAAACAATCATATATAAAATATTTAAAACAGGCAATATATACACTTCCGAATCCTAAGCCTCCGCTGGTGAACAATTCACTCTAGTTACACAATGAAACTGGATCGTCACAACCCGTTACAAAAATGAGCCGACGCGAGAGACTAATTAATTTTCTCAGCTAATTACCTGATGTCACAAAGGCATTTACTAAGCGTCCCTGTAATTGCAGATATCACGACGACCACGACGGTCTCCACTACGTCGACTGCGTCCTCTTCGACATCCACGTCTACTTCCACAACCACAACTTCCTCTACTACGACTTCTACCACAACTACAACCTCCACCTCGACGTCCACCACCACCTCCACCTCGACGTCTACCACAACTACAACCTCCACCTCGACATCCACCACAACCTCCACCTCGACTTCTACCACAACCTCCACCTCCACCTCGACGTCTACCACAACTACAACCTCCACCTCGACGTCTACCACAACTACAACCTCCACCACTTCTACCTCGACGTCTACCACTACAACCTCCACCTCGACGTCTACCACTACAACCTCCACCTCGACGTCTACCACTACAACCTCCACCTCGACGTCTACATCTTCAACTACCACAACTTCAACCTCCACCACTTCCACTACAACCACAACAACTACCAGTTTGCCTACCACCGATACTCCAACGACAACCCCAAGCAATCTGTTGAACACAACCCCAACCCCATAGTTTTCAGAACAATTGGCAGTTGTCTCTTCATGCATTTCCTCCATATTTATCTGTAAATGCCTTAACCATGCAATGTGTGCACAGAGCAACTTCCCTTGAAGGACGAAATATTATACCAACTGCCTTAAAAGACTTAAGGTTGTAAAATAAAAAGAAAAGAAAGGGGTATTCTTGTGATTTTTCTAAACATTGTCATATCTCAGAACATCCTAAGAGATTTTTTTCTTTCTTTATTTATTTATTTATTTATTGTTCATCTCTTTCTTGGAATGTAATTTTCCGATTTGGTTCGCAATATACCTGGAAATAATATGGTTGGAAAATATGGGCGTTGGTTTTAATATTCCTGAATCTAATCTGATCGAGCCCAGTTTATGTGGTCATTATTTTGTATATATTTAGTCTATTCGTTTGTTCATCTTAATTCATGAAACGTGAAAGATACAAATAGACTGAATGGCTGAAAACAATAAATGAAAATCGGTCACCTTATAAACATTAGAATTCCCATCCAGAACTACACAACTCGTGATAGGAACTAATTCACTTTTTCAACAGATGTTATTAACTATAAAACATTCTCTATGGGTCTGACCAATAGTGGCGAAGTATAAAAGTATAAAAAGACAGTCATGTAAATAACAATACGGCAATTCAATAATAAGCATCGATTTCCGGGTGAAGACTAACAGCCTTTTAACCCGAGGTAGGAATTCTTGCTCCGAGGCCAAGAACTATAACGTTTGCTGCTTAAAACCGGCGTTAAAGCAAGCGCAAATCCGCACGAATAGTTCTAATAAGTGTCAAGCCTGAAGAAATCTAAACTCAAGTATCTTCCACAAGAAACATTTTAAATCAATATACCTACCCTAACATCTTTACAAAGCATGATATTTTCACCTAGATGCATATAAAGTGCCCCTAATACTGGGACACACACTTCCGATTAGCAACTATGACACTCATGCGCTATCAAAACAAACATAACACAAATGGAAATTACTAAACCAAAATGCTGTCACCAGTATACCCATATCATATATACAATTTTATGAAGTTGAAAATAAAGGCCACTGAATAAAATTTTATTAGCAACTTTGAGAAATAATTTCTGCCTTCAAGAAGTGTTGCCTGACAGATTATTTTCCATACAATGACATAACATTAATAACAAATATACAGATCATAATAATAATTATTATTATATTATTATTATTATTGTTGTTGTCACTGTCATCATCATCATCATCATCATCATCATCAGAATCAGAATCAGAATCAGAATCATCAGAATCAGAATCATCATCATCATCATCATCATTATTAAAACGCTGTTGCTGCAGCTGATGATAACGATGATAATGACAATAATATGATAATGATAATAGTGAAAACTATAACATTCATAAGTTAAGAATAGGATTCATCACAGGAACACCAAAAAGGAAAGAAAGTTAAAGAAAAAGCGAAAAAAAAGATCTCAGGGATCGCCTAGTTAAATAATATATTCACTGAATGATAGGATGTTAGGATGCCAAACTCTGTTAGTATGTAATGTATGGCATACAGTAAGAGACTAGTTTTTCATACTATAAACTATGATCATCATAAAAATGAGACTCTCTCCATATCTATATATACTGAAAAAATAAAAGATGTAACAGGTAGCCAACCATGACATAAACAGTGTTACATTTGTGGTCAATTGAATGAATAGATGCTATTTAAATCAATCTATGCAATGAAATGGAGTGGCTCAATCAGCCATCAAAGAGCATACAAACGATGCTGCAGCAAAGGCCAACAAACACGTTCTGACAAGGTAATGTTTGCAGGTATCACCATGGGGAATTATTGTCTTCGGCCCAAGCTCTATGCTTTATTTTGTAAGATCATACCAATGTTAGACCTTGGAATATACAAAAAAAAAAAAAAAAAAAAAAAAAAAAAAAGTTAATGGCCTTGCCAGAGCGTCAAGCGTAACGTTACCAACAATCGCTGGTTACTGGTGTATTACTGATTTTTTTATTATTATTATTGTTATTATTTATTTATTTGTTTATTTATTTGGGGGGGTTATTTATTTGGTCTGCCGGTCCTATCCTGTCCAGCGGCAATTATTGTAAGTATATGGGAAAAATCTCCGAGATGTATATTTTCATTTCTGATTTGAGATTACGAGTGTTGCTTTTGTAAATATACGTGTACCTTGGCTTTATTCTTTTCTCTTTACAACCATATTAAATAATTCAAATTGTAACCTGGAGCCTCCTAGCAAATATGGACAGCAAATATTGGTTTGATGATAATTAAATAATAAATAAGCTAATACTAATGGCAATGAAATGCTAATTAAGTCATCATAATTAAGGTAATTAGCATTAACGAATAAAGATAACGACTTTAAAGATTATGGAAGTGAAAAATAACACAACCTAAGATACGTAAGTTATAAAAACCTTCACAAATCACAAGATGAGTATCTTATTATAAATAAGTTTTGCCACGCCTACCATACTTCATTTTGTTATATGACAGCCCTCCTAAGGGAAGCTGTCAGGGATGCCAAGAAAACTTTGTTGACAGTCAGATAGGAAAAGTGGCTGGAATGGTGTGAGTTCTTTGACCACCGAAGCACCCTTACAGAGCTGTGGCAACGGGTCAGGCGAGTTACCAGCTACTCATTCCTTAGGTTCACACACCACGACCCTCAGTCACAGGCAACCAGACTGGTGTACAAGTTCTTTGCAAGAACAAGCAGCAACAGTCTGCCAGCTGAACTTGAGGGCAAACCAAAAATCTACAAAACAGTTCTCACTCAGCCCCGAGTTGTGATGGGATCTCATACCCATCATTCCCCACCTAGGACTGGCAGGTGAGCTTGCACTCCTGCAACTCAACAAGTCCCAGGAAACTTCCACTCTACCCCAGCGCTAGAAAAGGGCGACCATCGTTCCCATCCCAAAACCAAAGGAGCCAGGGAAGTACCACCCTATCTGTCTCATCAGCTGCCTGGGCAAGACAGCTGAGAGGACGGTTCTAAACTGACTCCACTGGAAAATGAGACCCCCACATGAACACCTCCATAGGTTTATAAGGGCATGAGCACAGTACGCAGCATAGCCATGCTCTTAAGCACAATTAGCACTGACACATTTGTGGTAGTATTCCTAGACCTGGATAAGGCTTTTGAATTAGGAAGCCCTCCTGCTATTAAGGAGACCCTGATCCAGAAGAGAATCAGAGGAAAGTTCTTGGCTTGGATAGGTGACTATTTCAGGAACAGAATAGCCAATGTCAGATTCCAAGGTCACCTAACACAGCACATGCCACAGGGTGGGGTCCTCAGTCCAGCTCTATTTAACACCCTAATGTCCTATATCCTCAACATACACCTTCATTTTTATTCAGATTTCGCTTAAGATGTGTCAGAATTCCGTTAATCTATGAAAAATTAAACTTGTTATGTGATTTACATCAAGTGTTTCTACTGCCTCCGCACATTGGCAAAGGCCATCTCTATTTACATTAGCCATTAGCGAAGGAGGGCCGCTACAAAGAGTATTACGTGGTTTCGGGCACTCGCTAATATCTCTCATGCGCAGACGTGATTATGACTTTGGAAGTGTTTTAAAAATTCGCTCACTGCGAGAAAAGAGAGAGTAGCTTATTTTACGATGTAAACAAACCACATACGATCTTGTATATGCGCTAGTAAATCTGGCCCCAGAGTAATATGGAGGATTTGGTAGTATCTGCTCAGCATGTATGGCCAGTATAGCAAGTATGGCAAAGAGCACAGCAAAAGGGTACACGCT
>NC_051390.1:46586655-46594155 GCF_015228065.2 Penaeus monodon | reverse complement strand
TCATCATCATCATCATCATCATCATCATCATCATCATCATCATCATTATTATTATTATTATTATTATTATTATTATTATTATTATCATTATCACAAAGGTAATCGTTATAATCAATTTTATAAACGTATTTTTACTCTCATGAACATCTCATGATTCTTTCCATTAAAATTACTAGCAGTAGAATCTGTCATGATTTTTCAATAGAATGCAAGCACATGTCGCTTATCATAGAAAATACAAAGATACTTCACGCTAACTCTAATTAATTGAAATGGCTAATTAATTGAAGACATTGTTGTTGTTGCAAAAAAAATAAAGCAGATTTATATCAAAATTGTACAAAAACAAACGTATTTGAGTTTATCCTCTAAAGTGCTGGTGATTATTTCCAAAATCAATCATTCGACGCATAAAACGAGTGATGTTACCATAGAAGTGCGTAGAAATATGTATTCATGGTGATGTATTTTACGAGTTTTTCGGTCATAAATATTCAGGTGCGATATTGGTATGGTTACTTAATCAATGGCCGTAACGTAGAATTACTGGCAGTTCCTCTCATTATGCCTACAAAAGGTCAAGTAGGGAATATTAGGCCAACATAGATGTGTCTCATTGCAGTGCCAACAAGGTATTCACCGCTGATCTTCATTCAATCACTCAATCAATCTCATAGCAATGTTGATAAAAAAAAAAATAGTTTCGAGAGAAATTCTACACTCATATTGTTTTTGCTTTCTTCATCGTTATCATCATTTTTAATCGTTTCTTATATAAAAAACGATGATAATAAAGAGAAAAACTATGAGTGTAGAATTTCTCTCGAAACACTTTTTTTGTTTAACATCATTGCTAAGATACTGATTGAATAAGATTCCCTATTCTTAAAATAAAGCTTTGTTTCCCTTTGAGGATTCCGTAGTGGTTTTCGAACCAATTAACGGCTAGATTATTGCACTATAGTCACTGTTAGATTATGAAGGATTTTCTGCGTTGATAGGGGATAGGGTATCAACAGTGTGTTAAGGCTTCTTTTTAATGCTCATGTATGCAGAGAATCACCAGTCCTGGCACTCCGGCAGTCACCTTTGAATTAGCAGCTGACCGCTTTCGAATTTATATAATTATGGCTTTCCACAAGTATCGCTTGCATGAGGAACGCCTCCCAAACGAAGACGGCGAGCGTGTACACGCACATGTACATGCGTTCACAGACGTATACATACAAAAAAAAAGAAAAAAAAAAAGACGACCTCCCCTCTATCACCTATTCACACATTCATATCCATGTATACAGCACACTTGTACATCCGCGCACGCACTTGAACATCTGTGTACGTACACACTGATGTACATACATGAAATGGAACCATCATACAAGAAGATGTTGTAAAACAAACAGTCAGTTTCATGTTATAATTAATCTTCCGTCGGACGTAGGATTTCGCTGTCGAGAAGGTTCCTATTTTTGTCATTTTGATATTTTTTTTATTATTTTTATTAATTATTTTTATTTTTATTATTTATTATTTTTATTATTTATTATTTTTATTATTTATTTTTATATTATTTTTTATTATTTATTATTTTTATTATTCCTATTTTTATTATTTTGGGCTATATCTTCATGCAATAAACGGCATTTGAAAGATTTAAAAAAAAAAAAAGTTGATAAACATAATAGCAAATTAGAATTATGCAAGAATATCCTGAATTTTCTTCCTCTTAATTTTTTTTTTCTCTCTCTCTTTCTCTTTTCTCGAGAACAGATGTTCACTAATCAAAAAATATCATTGGAGGTAAAGTATTTACATTCATTATTTTTATTTGAGAATGAAGCCAGAATTTTAAGATGTTTCATATGATAATTGTTATAAATAATGGTGATAATGGCTGCAACATGGATAGAATCTATAATGGTGCCATCTGCAATGTTATATCTTTCTGCACATTTTCTGTACATTTTCTGTACATTTTCTGTACATTTTCTGTACATTTTCCTATGTCTGAGAGAGCTTTTCAAAAAAAAAAATAATGAGGAAAAACTTTTTTTTTGTAATTATTTTAATTTTCAAATGACTTTACTAGGATATTTTTGTTAATATTGGAAAAAATATATAATCAACACCAGCCCTTAAAATTCGTATGATAATAGCAACATGCATCAATGAGTAAAAACAATTCCTAGTCATCGTTAGTCAGTTGTTTCACGAATTCGTTTACTTTTTCCTGTAATTATATTCACTGCCTCATATCTATGGCATCTGGTAGATAATAAAATAATAGATAAAATAGATAAAATATTTATGGCATCTGGTAGATTAAATTGCAGAAAAAAAAAAAATCATTTTTGAAATCACCAAGCACACGTTTTATTTGATTTCCAGGAATTTGATTACGTCCAGGATACTGTTTACATTTCTTTCTTTCCTTCTTTCTCTCTTTTTTTCTCTCTTTTTTCTTTCTTTCTTTTTTTTCTCTTTTTTTTCTTTCTTTTTTTCTCTTTTTTTTCTTTCTTTCTTTCTCTCTTTTTTTCTTTCTTTCTTTTTTCTCTTCTTCTTCTTCTCTTTCTTTTTTCTTCTTCTTTTTCTTTCTTCTTTCTTCTCTCTATCTCTTCCTTTTTTCTTTCTTTCTTTCTTTCTTTCTTTCTTTCTTTTTTTTTTTTTTGATTGGGACTATATTATGATGGACACTATAATTAGGGAGTATATCAAGGCGCTGGTGGTCATTAGTTAAAGGAAATTGAAATTGTCTGGAAACTGAGTGCAACGGGATAATGGATATTCGTAAATAATGAATACAGCTGCATTTTAGCAACATTATTGCAATTAGCAAGATCAGTTTTATTACTATGCATGTGGCCCTCGTTACTATTGTTATTTTTTGTGGATTTTTGTTATCATTAGCATTATTCTTATCACTGTGATCATTATTCCTATCGTTAAGTAACACTAGCGTTGACATTGTTGATTTTTTTTTCCTTCACAGTTCCGTGATGTTGAGAATGATGAAGCCGGCGTTGAGGAAAGCTTCCCTGGTAACTAACAGTTTTATTAACCGAAACATTTCTTAAGAATTAACTATATAGGAAGGTGAATACGCAAACACTCACTCACACACACACGCACACACACGGGCACAGACATACATGCACGCAGACAGATACGCACGCACGCACGCACGCACACACACACACACACACACACACGCACTCACATATAAACACACGCACGCACGCACACACACACTCGCACAAGCAAGATATGTATACATGTATAATGTATACATGTATAATGAATAGATATGTATATATGTATGCATACATGTAAATAAATGTATACTATGAATATACATATACATATTTCCTTACATACTGTGGCTGTTTTTCTTTATATGTATATGTGTGTGTGTGTGTGTGTGTGTGTGTGTGTGTGTGTGTGTGTGTGTGTGTGTGTGTGTGTGTGTGTGTGTGTGTGTGTGTGTATATATATATATATATATATATATATATATATATATATATATATATATATATATATATATATATATATATATATTTTTTTTTTTTTTTTTTTTTTTTTTTTTTTTTTTTTTTTTCGAAATCCACCTGGATTCCATTTTAAGGTCTGGAATATATATATATATATATATATATATATATATATATATATATATATATATATATATATATATATATATATATATGATTATAATTATATACGTACACATATATAGATATATGAATAGATCGATATATATATATATATACATATATATACAAATTTATATTTATCTATTGTTTGAGTGTGTGTGTATGTGTGTGTGTGTGTGTGTGTGTGTGTGTGTGTGTGTGTGTGTGTGTGTGTGTGTGTGTGTGTGTGTGTGTGTGTGTGTGTGTATGTGTGTGTGTGTGTGTGTGTGTCTGAGTGTGTGTGTTTGTATTTATGTCGGAGAAAGAAGGAAAAGAGAGCCGGATAATATTCTTATCGTAAAATAATTCTCTCACTTCAGACGGCAGACAGATCGACCCAACTCATGAATGCCTCAACACTCCGAATAAATGCGCAAATGCAGATCTATCAGGTGGCTATTGCCTTAATCTTGCCCTTGAATCGCAATGCCTTGGAAAAATGGATTCCAGTTTATGCAACAACAAAAACTGTGGATGCTGCGTAAGGCACGTTTGCGAAAATACACCGAATAAATGCAAAAATGCAGGGGACGCAGGTGGCGTGTGCCTCAATCTTGACCTTGAGTCGCAGTGCGAAGGGACTATGGACGCAACTTTATGCAACAATCAAAACTGTGGATGTTGCGTAAAGCATCATTGCAGCAATACACCAGATATATGTTCAAACAAAGGAGGAACTTGTATAAACAAGATGGACACCTGTGAAGGGACTACTGATGATAGCCTCTGTTTCAACACACACTGCACTTGTTGTATCATTGGTAAGTAACTACACAGCTGGGGGTTTATCGATATTTCAAGCTGTTTCCACAACGATGATGCTTTTGTGTCTGAAAACACACACCTTTCATTGAAAAATCAACCACACATATTCTTTCGTCTTCAATATATTATTTAAGTGTAAGGTTTAATGTGGAAAATGGAAAAGGGATTTTGGATTTAGTCTTCAAATGCGTCAGCAGGTTATGCGATTTCGTTATTGAATTTATTGAATTTGTGGTCTCTACATTATTTCGTTCTGTGATTTGTTTGTTTGTTTTGTGTTGAGTCACATTTAAGTATGTAACAATTAGGTAATACTAGTCACCCCTTGAAGACTCTTCTATTACTATATTCTGTGTACGACATAACGGACACCTTCATACATCAATATGGATTTACATATTATTTATTCATAACAGATCAGACAACTACAGCGGCTCCAACAACTACTACGGCACCTCCAACAACAACCACAGCACCTCCAACAACAACCACAGCAACTCCAACAACAACCACAGCACCTCCAACAACAACCACAGCATCTCCAACAACAACAACAACTGCTTAATTAAGACATGTCCCATGATCCCTACGGCTATCCATGATGTACTTTTCGGTTTGACTATAATAAGTATTCTGAGTTGTATTGTATATCCTGCACTAGATGAAAATGTCCTCTAAATACGTTTCATTCTGCATTGCAAACTAATAAAAGTGACTGCATACAAAAGTATTTCTTGTTTACACCTTTCTGAATATTTGTTCTAGCAGAAGCTGATTTATTCCATCAACAGACAATACTCTAAATAAACATGCAAAACTTTCTAAAAAGCGGTTGAAGATATTTGATTTGCTAATTTACTGTTAATCTAATTAATATAAATGAAAGCTTTGGAATTAAGAGAGTGAGGAGAAAAAAGTTATATATGTGTAGTGGAATCAGGTTTCTTTATAACAGATGATCAAATATATGTTCATATGAATAAATAGATTAATGTATATCCACATATTAGATAGATAGCTAGATAGATATGTATGCAGTCATGTGCATTTATATATATATATATATATATATATATATATATATATATATATATATATATATATATATATATATATATATATACATTTATATATATATATATATATATATATATATATATATATATATATATATATATATATATATATATATATATATATATATATATATATATATATGTATATATGCCGATGATATAGTTTTGATTGCCAGCAGTATCACTGAACTACAACAACTACTAGATAAGGTTGGAGAAGCAAGCGAGGGGGCTGGCTTGTTTCATAATGCCAGGAAAACTAAGATCATGAAGATTCAAAGATGGCCGGCAGTGAGCAATGATGAACACGTTACAATCAATGGAATGATTGTGGAAAATGTGAAAGAGTTCACTTATCTTGGAGCTGTTTTATCTAATACATATGATGATTCAACGGAGATAAAAAGAAGAATTACCATTGCCAAAAACGCCACAATTGCTCTCAATAACATCTGGAAAGACCGAAGCATTGCCTTACGGACAAAGCTGAGGTTATTGAACTCATTAGTTTTCCCAATTGCATCATATGGTTCTGAGTGTTGGGTGCTGAAGTAGATAGACAAGAAAAAGATCAATAGTTTTGAAATGTGGTGTTACAGACGAGTACTGCGTATTAGCTGGACAGAGAAGAAGACGAATGATGAAGTGCTGAGAAAAATAAATTGTAAAGACCGGCTGTTGGACATCTTGAACAGGAAGAAATTAAAGTTTATTGGTCATGTAATGAGAAGTAAAAGTATTGAGAAAAACTTGCTGACAGGGATGGTGATAGGAAACAGAGGAAGAGGCAAACCGAAGACAAGACTGAGCGACAATATCAAAGATATTTGCGGGCTGTCGATGGTACAAGTGGAAAGAAAAGCGTAAGATCGAGTTTAGTGGCGAAGGATGGTGGAGAGGTCCACGGCTGCTCAAACATGAGCATACCGTTATTGATGATGATGATATATATATATATATATATATATATATATATATATATATATATATATATATGTATGTTTTTTTTTTTTACGGTAGGTTCATGTTTGAGCCGTCGTGGTCACAGCATGATACTTAATTGTAGTTTTCATGTTGTGATGATCATGGAGTGAGTACGTAGTAGGGTCCCCAGTTCATTTCCACGGAGAGTGCCGGTGTTACCTTTTAGGTAATCATTCTCTCTATTTATCCAGTGGCTAAATAGGCAATCGAGGTGAAGTTCCTTGCCCAAGGAACTACATCGTATCTAGGTTCGATTTACCTAAAATTATTTAAATCAGCGCGCGTGCTTATATACGCGCGCGGGCGATGCGTGTGTGCATGGATGCACCCACGCACTTGCATGCGGCGATTGGTGTGTGCACTTGCACTGATTTTATGTATGTATATATAAATATATATGTGTGTGTGTGAGTGTGTGTGTGTGTGTGTGTGTGTGTGTGTGTGTGTGTGTGTGTGTGTGTTCGTGTGTGTGTTTGTGAGGATTTTATTTGCGAGGATTTTAAACAATTTTAAGTGCCGGACCTTATCAAAAGCTTTTTAACAGTAAGTGAAAACCAGGTAGATGTTTTACCGGTGCTGGATGACACCCTCGGCAAGCATTCTCACTCCTTGTGTCTTTATTTTTCATAAACCCAAACTGATTCTGGGTAGTTGTCTTCTGATCTTCTGTCGGATGATTTTCAGAAAAGCTTTATGAATATGCGGCATTAGAATAATCGTGCGGTATTGTGAGCACTCAAGTGTTCCTGGGACCTTTGGAAAGGCAATGGATACTGATTTCAGTTGCCTGTATCATAGATATAATTTAGGAAGTTCCAGATGAGATCAATACCTTTCTCTCAGATGTGACCGCTTCTAGGACTAGATCTTTTGATCTGGTTCGTCGTCAAAAAGTTCTTGAACATACTCTTCCCAACGAGCACTGACATATTTGGTCTGGTGGAGAATGCGGCAAGGAAAAGGATCAGTGATCAGTGATCTCT
>NC_051390.1:46579155-46581655 GCF_015228065.2 Penaeus monodon | reverse complement strand
GAACAGTATGTGTACATCATAATTATATTTGTATTGATTTATTATTAGGTATAAGTCTATTCAAATTTAATGTAATTTGGGTTTTAATGCCATATAGGTATGTGTGGATCAGTGTATTTAATGGGTGGAAATAGTGCATTATATATATATATATATATATATATATATATATATATATATATATCTATATATATATATATATATATATAAAATATATATATATATATATATATATATATATATATATATATATATATATATATATACATATATATACATATATATATATATATATATATATATATATATGTATATATATATATATATATACATAGGTATATATACATATATATATAATATATATATATATATATATATATATATATATATATATTTATCTATCTATCTATCTGTTTATCTATCTATCTATCTATCTATATATCTACCTATCTATATATCTATCTATCTATCTATCTATCTATCTATCTATCTATCTATCTATCTTATATATATATCTATCTATATATATATATATATATATATATATATATATATATATATATATATATATATATATATATCAGGGCAGCAAACAGGAATAAGGGGTAGGTTTCTTAGTTCACAAACGTTTAGAAAAGAATATCGTGGAATTCTATAGTATAAGCGAAAAAGGATTCAGTAACAATAAAACAAACAATAGGTACAACTTAAAGATTGTTCGAGTCTATGCTTCAACCTGCAGTCACAGTGATGAACAACTAGAGAGCTTCTATGAAGTTGTTCATTTAGCCAGCGAGAGAGTAAAAATCCCTTTCACAATAATTATGGGAGATTTTAATGCCATAATAGGTAAGAGGACAGGAGAAACCGTGGTGGAGAATCAAGGAATAGGCACTAGGAATGAGAGGGGACAAATGCTAGTCGATTTTGCGGAGGTTCGATCACTTAATATCATGAATACATTCTTCGAAAAAAAGATTAGAGTGGAAGTGAACATCGAAATCGCCGCCTGACATCAAAAACGAAGCTCCAGCAAGCTTATGCAAAAACGTAGGATCATGAAAGTATCGTCAAACAGAGACAAAATGGAATTAGCGGAACTAACAAAGACTATAAATAAAAAGAAGAGAGAAGATGTACGGAAATTCAATACTCAAAGGATAAATGAGACGTTGATCTCAGGTACCAGCATGAAAACAGCTAAAAGGGGACTCGGAATAGGGAGAAGTCAAATGTATGCAAGAAAAAAAAAAGAAAAAAAAAGAAAAAAAAACGGAGAAGTGACATATAATAAGAATGAAATCATAAGAGTAGTGGAAGACTTTTACAGGGAGCTATACAACTTAAATGAACAGCCACTAAAGACGTACCTAACATCACAACAGAAGAAACAAAAAGAGTGTTTGAAGGCATGAAGAGACGGAATTAGTATTGACCTCATAATAGATGCAGGAGAAATTGCAACAGTGAAACTAGCCAGTCGCTTTAACAATTGCCTTTGTTAAGCTTGGAAAAACGCAATAATTATGATACATAAAAAAGAGGATAGAAAGGATATAAAAATCTATCGACCTATATGCCTCCTCTCCGTTACTTACAAACTGTTCACAAAAGTCATCACAACTTGCAACTCTGACAGACTGGACTCTAACCAGCCGAGAGAAAAGGCAGGCTTCCGCAGTGGATTCTCAACAACAGACTACATCCAAGCGCTCACGTAGGGAAACCCCTGTGTATGGTAATCATCGATTACGAAAAGGCATTTGAGTACCAGAAGTACCAGAAGCTATTCGAAGACAGGGAGTAGAGGAGGTATACTGCAAAATATTGGATATATGCGAAGATGGGACAGCAACCATCAAGCTCCACACGGAAACCAAATAAAAACCAGTTAGACAGAGCGATACTATCTCGCCAAAACTTTTTACAGCTTGCCTTGAGGAAGTATTCAAGAAGAATGGAAAGGGTATCAAAATAGGAGACAAAATGCCTAAACAATCTCATATTTGCAGATGATATTGTTCTCTTCAGTGAATCTGCAAATGAAATGCAGCAACTAATAAACGATAGCAGAAGTCTGAAAGTCGGACTTAGGATGAACAAGAAAAAGACTAAGGTCATGTTCAAGTTCAATTCGAACAGATATATGTACAAGGCGAAGCGCTAGAGGTAGTGGACAAGCAGAGCAACTCGTACAGACAAACACATCTAGTGAAGAAAAATTAAGATGCATAGTCTTGGCCGGAGCGCCTTCGGCAGACACAGTAGCATACTAAGAGGCTCCTTGCTATTATGTTTACAAAGAAAAGTCTTTAACCAATACGTCCTCTCAGTTGTGACCTATGGATCCGAAACATGGACTACAACCAAATTACTAGAGAGGAAACTAATAAGTGCCGAGAGAGGGATGGAGAGATTGATGCTGGGAATTAGCCCAAGAGTTCAGATGAGGGTGACGTGGATCGTGGAACTGACAAAAGTGAAGATATACTTGTGAGCA
>NC_051390.1:46556655-46566655 GCF_015228065.2 Penaeus monodon | reverse complement strand
AACATCTGACTCCCGAGTCATGCTGCGGCGACATGAGCCTTCCTTAGACTGAAGGAGGACGCATCCGCGGCAGAGCGCCCGGGAGAGAAGTGACCTTTGGCGAGTTTTACACGTCTGTAAATAAATCTCCTGCAGTCTGCCGAGTCGTGCTTGTCGCGGTGAAGTGTCGGGTCGAGATGATGTGTTGTGGATGCGCGAGACACTGATAATGCGGCGAGGTACGTGATAGTGGCCAGTGACAGAATAAGCACTGACAAAGCTGCACGCGGAAAACTTGTGCTTTGATTTCACTGATTATGCAAGTGATGCCCGGTGAAACTAACCCGTCATAACATGCGGATGTGAGAGTGGAGAAGACCATGTCCCGACTTGCTGCATGGCACGCCTCCTCCCGCGTTTCCTGCATGGCTGCCACGTGCCCCCTGCTCCTCCTCACACGCCAAACGCTGTTGACAACATTTGCTCTTGTTAGCTCGCCTCTGTGGCCGCGACTTGGCCGGGACGCAGCGCCCCATCTGTCATGGTAGTTTAGAGACATTTTCGGTGTGACGCCCCCGCCGTTTTACTGAGTGATGTGCTCGTGTTGCTGTGATGGTGTGTGATGTGTAGTTCCTCTGTGGCGATCTAGAGACACCATACTGTTGATGTTCAGTGCAGCTGACAGGAGGCATCAGCTCGCTAGTGATGTGAGAGGAAATATGCAGCAAGAGCTCACACAGTGTGGCAGTGAGTGAGTCGCTCCAGATGGAAATCAGAGTCAGGAAGGTCAAGAGAGTGACACCCGCATATCATCCTCGCGTCAGAAATAGGAGTGCGGAGACCAGGGTTATCCCGGCGGTGCGCAAGGTTATGTGAGGCTCCTGTGGGAGTGCTGGGCCTCCTGGTCGGAACAGCTCCGCCACAGCACCAGCCTCAGTCAGACCCCCGCCAGACAGACACGGGCCGGGCCACCTGAGCGTGCGAGCGAGCGAAGGTGAGTGACACTTCTCCCTACGCTGTCTGGGGAGACGCAGGTCCTTGAGCCCCCGTTATGTAGGTCTTCCGCTTGTGTCTCCGCCCCCACCTCCCTTGCTCGGGGATCTGTCCAGTGCTGTCGTCGGGGTCGGCCAGTGCCTTACCTGCTGTTATCCAGTGCGTGGCGGTGCGGTGATAACAGCCCTTAATTCCGTGAGCTGGATTGTCCGCTCCTTAGCGAAACGTACGAAATGTTCGGAAAGAGTGAAGCTTTGCCCTGTTGGCCTAGACCTTGCTAGCTCCAACCCCGCTATACCGCACGGTTTGGCGGCAACCTCATTGTAAGGAAACCCCGCGGCAGATCATAGGTTATCTGGTCGTGAAACATCACAGGGTTCTCGCCTGGAGGAGTGTGTTCAGGCGCTCGCGGGCTCTTTCATAGTCGAATCAGCCAAGTTGCACTGCAAGCTTAAGCATTTTCTGCAGGGTCACTGTAGCACTGCATATCCACTTGTATTAGACAAGGACAGTAAATGTCAGAATGCACGGGACATATTTTGTAAAAGATCTTGCAAACATCTACCTCATACCACTATTATTACTATCATACAATGATGCCCATGACTAAAGGCCACAAAAGGTGTAAAATATAACTAGAACTTAACAAGTTGCGACACAATCGCTTTAAAGAGTAAAAGAAAAAAAAAAGTTAGTCAACGGGATATGCAGCACGGAGTCATAGTTCGAACGGAGAGGCTTCGTCTGGAGAGAGAGACACAGCAGTAAAGAGGGAGAAAGAGGTAGAATAAAGAGGGAAACCCCAAATGTATAGAGACAGGGGAATAATGAGAGATGATGAGAAAGTTGCGGAGACAGGGAGACAACGGGCGGGGGGGATGGGAAGGAGGGGGTGGGGGGGAAATTAGAGACTGATTTGGAATTATCGAATCTAAAATTATTTTGTGGAAAAAACTCTTGTGTAGAAAAGAATGAACAATTTTCGAAGGAGGGAAGAAAAACAAATAGAACCAAAATATAGCTTTTGTAAACCTAGAAAATTAGCAAAGAAAAAACATTATTTGTCACTGATAATAATAGAATGAACAAGGTGATTTAATCCCACAGAAATGAATCCCTATCAAGTGTTATGAACGAGACGATGTTAGATCACCAGAAACGGAGTGCATATATATATAGTGTGTGTGTGTGTCTTCGTGTGTGTGCGGACGTCGAGAAAAACGAAAACGAGCTCCGGTAAAGCACCGTAACCATTTTTTAGCACATTACAGCGTCACGGTTTATCAAGCCGAGAGACCCTTCAGTCAAACGCCTTGAGTTGGCCAATCTGTAAGGTATTTGTGTGGCCTGAGCCTTCTGTGTTTTAGCTGTGACTGCGAGGTGGTAGTTCGTCCTTCTTGGATGAAGTGGACTAATAACGTGGAGTGTTATGTGCATCTGTCGGTTACATGAAACCTCGTGCTAACCAAGCGAGGCCAATGCCTCTTTAACATGTGATTCTTTTATTCGTCTATTTATATATCTGTTATTTTCATTGTATGTCATTTTGAACTTCTAAAGGGTAAGCTGTTGTTTGTATCGTATGCTTAAACTATGGGTAAATTGATCTCGGGTTCGTTGTGTTTTGAAAGGAAGGAAGATGTTTATTTTTGATGATATGTCGGTGAATGTAGAGGTACTGAAAGGAAAGGCATGGGGGATTTACAAGGCTAAAGATTATCTTTAATTCGTGGTAATGCATTCTATTTTAACTTCTAGTGAGGAGGTTGCTAAAGAAGGGATAGAGGGTGATCTATTTTCCCCTTTTTTGTTTTTGTTTACAAGCAAAGCGAAAGGAGGCCTCGTGTGATGAAAAGAAAACGATGAATAGTTCTAACTGAAATCTTTAGTTGTGTTTTTGCTTCGATCCAAGAGAACACATGCTATTAAAATGTGCAAGAGGGAAACCATTTGCCGGTAAGTGAAAGTCGTGTTAAAATACTAAATAAAGGCAAAGTAAACAAAATGTTAACCATGAGAACTGCATATTAGCAAGAAGAGTAGTTGCTAACGAGAAAATTGCACAATGTTCTCAGACAAAATGAGGTTTATTTAGGAAAATGTTTAAATGCGTTTTGCCGTGACGAATAATTGCACACATCAACAAAGAGAGTTTTTGTTAACAGAAAAAAAAACATTTTAGCACAAAGACTATACATATTAACAGCGTCTGTTTTGATTACGTTCTTGCAAAGTGAATGCAACATGAATTTGTCAAGTGGACGCTGTGTAAGTCTGTTAATAATAGTTATATCTACTGGTGAGCGCATCTGCATGATATTGTTAGTGTGTTAAAGGGTTACGTGTTCTTCAATCTTTCTATGGCATGTTTGTGATTTTTTCCAATAACGAATTTCCTTTGTTTTTATTATCCCTTCTTTCAGTTATGATAGACATATGGGGATAATAGTGAGAGCTATTTGTCATGCCTAGTAATTGATTAATACGTCAGAGAACAAATGTCATAGAGAGAAAATTTACCTTTTCGTACTTTGTGGAAATGAAGTAGCAATGACGGAATTAAAATGATATGAGAGGACCTAGCCGTGTTGATTCCATAGCATGTATTGATACGATAATCGATTGGAATATATATTTTCTTATTTATGATAGTTTACCCCTGACACCTGTATTTAAAAATACGTATGCGAGAACAATCCGGAATAGTCTAGAACAATCCAGCATCTATCACTGTTCTGAATAAAAAATGATAACAAAATACGAAGAGCTAAAAGGGTATCAGTTCCTATGTTGCAGGATGTTGACACGTAAAATGTTGTTTTAGGTGGATTGCGATACACATGAAAAATCAACGTTATCTTTTATCTTATGCTGCAAACAAGAAAATGTCCCTGATTGGATTTTTTTTTTAGATGGTGTATGTTTATCATTTTAAAGCCTTATTCATTTAACTTTTTTGTAGTGATGCATATGTTTGTATAACATTTGCTGTACCTAAATATTCTAATAGGAGATGTTTGTGTAAGTGTGCACTTTATATATGTATATATATGCATATATATATATATATATATATATATATATATATATATATATATATATATATATATATATATATATATATGTGTGTGTGTGTGTGTGTGTGTGTGTGTGTGTGTGTGTGTGTGTGTGTGTGTGTGTGTGTGTGTGTGTGTGTGTGTGTGTGTGTGTTTGTGTGTGTGTGCTTGTGTGTGTGTCTGCGTATATATGTGTGTGTGTGTGAATATATGTATATATATATATATATATATATATATATATATATATATATATATATATATATATATATATATATATATATATATATATATGTATATATATATATATATATATATATATATATATATATATATATATACATACACACACACACACACACACACACACACACACACACACACACACACACACACACACACACACACACACACACACACACACACACACACACACACACATATATATATATATATATATATATTATATATATATATATATATATATATATATATATATTATGCATAGACACACACACTTAGCTGTGTGTGTGTGCGCGCGTGTGTGTGTGAGTGTGTGTGTGTGTGTGTGTGTGTGTGTGTGTGTGTGTGTGTGTGTGTGTGTGTGTGTGTGTGTGTGTGTGTGTGTGTGTGTGTTATATATATATATATATATATATATATATATATATATATATATATATATATATATATATATATATATATATATATTATATATATATAATATATATATATATACATATATATATGAGTATAATATCCCCCTCCCCTCCACCTGTATGAGATAGAACGTGTCTGGCAACATGAATACCATCATGTTGCCCTTTCTCTCCACCTCATTCCCTATGTTATAGCAAGAGCGAAACAACATAGATAATATCATGTTGCACCCTCTCTCTGCCCCCCCCCCCATGCTATGTAGATTTCATATGCGTGAAATCTACATAGCATCATGATGTTGCTCCCCCTCCTTACTCATCAGCCTCATGTGATAGAATATGTGGGCCAGCATCATGTTGCAACCTGTCTCCTCATTCTCCGTCCAGTGTGATTGCACTTGTTGAAACAACATAAATTGAACAATACTGACCCCTGCTTATCGCCCCCTTCCCCCCGCCCCCCCCCCCTGTGTTTACCACGTGTTATATGACATAAACAACCATCACCAGCTCCTATGCTAAAACGTGTTAAAACAACATAGCCAACATCATGCGTAGTCTAGCACCGTGTTACCCCCCCTCCCCTCCTCCTTCTCCTCCTCCTCCCCCATGCCTCTCTGCCTCCCTCCCCGTCCTGCCCCCTTCCACTCCTCCATTCCCTGCCCTTACCCCCCCCCCCCTCGCCCACTTTCTTCCTCCTGTTTTCCCCTCTTGCCTCCCCCTCCTCCCCCCTCCCTCACCTTTCCCCCGGTCCTGCCCTGTCCGTCCCTTACCCCTCGACCCCCTCCCACCCTCCTCCCAGCCTCTATACCTTATTCTTCCCCCCCCTCCCCCCAATTTCTCCTCCCCTTGCCCTCTCCCCCTATCCACCTACCTGCCCTCCCCTCGCCCCTTTGCCCCTTTACCCCACCTCCCCTCCGTCCTCCCCTCGCCCCCTCGCCTGCCTCCTATCCACCCCCATACCCACCCCCCTTCTGTCCTCCCCTCGCCCCCTATTCCCTTTGCTTACCTCCTTGCCTACCCCACCCTCTGCCCCCTTCCTCCTTCCTCCTCCCACCCCTCCCTCCTCCCTCTACCCCTCCCTCTTCTTCCCTCTACGCCTCCCCCTACCCCATTCTCCTCCTCCTCCTCCTCCTGCCTTCTCTTCTCCCCCTACCCCATTCTCCCTCCTCCTCCCTACCCTCCCTCCTCCTCCCTTCCCTCCCTCCTCCCCCTACCCTCCCCTCCCTCCTCCTCCCTTCCCTCCCCCCCTTCCCCATCCTCCCTCCTCTCTCCCTCCACCCCTCCCTCTACCCCATCCTCCTACCCCTCCCTCCACCCTATCCTCCCCCCTCCCCCCCTCCCCCCTCCCCCCTTGTCCGCGCCGCTGCCACTCCAAAGGCGTCCTCATTAGTCACCGCGAACGGGAGTGGAATTCCGCCTCCGATATAATCTCCACTTATATCATAATAGGCAACTCTTCACGCTAACGCTCACTCTTCAACAATCAAGCTTTTAATTCCAACACTGCCCCGAGCCACTTCCGTCGCGACCCCGGTAAGGAGGACGCTCGTCTGCCCTCTCTTCCTTCTTCTTCTTCTTCTTCTTCTTCTTCTCTTTCTT
Organism: Penaeus monodon; assembly: GCF_015228065.2. Classification (NCBI taxonomy): domain Eukaryota; kingdom Metazoa; phylum Arthropoda; class Malacostraca; order Decapoda; family Penaeidae; genus Penaeus; species Penaeus monodon. The sequence continues at coordinate 46,560,366 of NC_051390.1, read as the reverse complement.
CTTCTTTCTTCTTCTTCTTCTTCTTCTTCTTCTTCTTCTTCTTCTTCTTCTTCTTCTTCTTCTTCTTTCTTCTTCTTCTTCTTCTTCTTCTTCTTCTTCCTTTTCTTCTTCTTCTTATTATTATTATTATTATTATTATTATCATTATTATTATTATTATTTTTCTTCTTCTTCTTCTTCTCTGTCTATCTCTCTTTCTTTATATTTTTTTTCCTCTTCGCTTTTTCGTCTCTTCATTTCTTCTTGTTTTTCTTTCTTTTTTTCTTTTTCTTGTTTTTCTTCACTGTTTCCTTATTCTCCTATTTTCTCTTCTTTTTCTTCTTCCTCTTCCTCTTCTTCTTTTTTCTTTCATCTCTATTTCTTGGCTTTTCCTTTTCTTCGTATAATCGACGTACTTATTTTCTTTCTTGTTTTACGTTTTCCCCCGTTCACCTTTTCTTTTCCTGTTTTCCTTTTCCCTCCCTTTTCCCTCTCCAACCTTCTCCCCCTTCCTTTTCCTCCTTTCTCTCATCTATTTCCTCTCTCCTCACTTTCCCTTCTTATCCCACTTCCTCCATTCGCTCATGCCGGTACCTCCCCCTCGATCCCAACCCCTCCCGCTCCTCCGCTCCCTCCCTCCCCCGCTCCCTCCCTCCTCCTCTGCCCTCCATCCCTCCCTCCCTTCCCGCCCCCTTCCCCCCTTAAGGTATCGGAAACAAAGAAACAAATAAAATCCGTTACGTAGCTCCTCCTGGCGGACGGCGCATGCATACGCAGTGTCCAGTGTCGTCCGCAAGCGATGACTCGCGAAAGGAGGAGGAGGAGGAGGAGATGGAGGGAGGGAGGAGGAGACGGAGGGAAGGGGGAAGGGAGAGGAGGAAGAGATGGAAGGAGGGAGGAGGAGAGGGAGAGGAGGAGGAGGGGAGGGGGACGGGAAGAGCGAGGAGGGGGGTGGTGGTGGGCGATAGGGTCATGTGGAGCAGGGGGAGGTAGGTCAGGGAAGGAGGGGATGGGGAGTGGGTGACTAAACAAGTCGCCACCGCTGCTGTCAGTCAGTCACATTAGTCACATTACGCGATAAGCAACCTTAACATCGGCTGTCATCATCTGACCGAAAACCAGCATCTTTACATCCCCTCCTTTCTTACAAATCTCCGTCTGTCTGCCCGCTCGTCTGCCCGCTCGTCAGCCCGCTTACCTGCCTGCCTGTCTGACTGCCTGCATGCATACCTGCCTGCATGCATGCCTGCCTGGCTAGTTAGCTGTCTGGCTGGCGCTGACTGTCTGCCCCGCTGCCTGACTGGCTCCCTGCCTCTGTCCGCGCGCCCCATCTAGCGAGAGTGACATACATTGAAGAGCCCATAAACAGTCATTAAGGTTTCAAGCATTGCATCAGGACAGTAATACAGACTATACGTTGTAGCTTTTGCCGACCTCGATGGGGTTTGGGGTTGTGGTGCGTCTGGCGGTTGTGAGTGCGGTACGTGTCGAGGTTAATGGTCTAGGGGCGTGAGATTATAGGGACGAGGGGGTCGCTGTTGTTATGAGGAGATGGTTGTGAGGTTTCCGATGGGGTTATAGGTATGAGGAGATCGCTTCTGTTATGGGGAGATGGTTGTGAGGTTTCCAATGGGGATATAGGTATGAGGAGGTCGCTTTTGTAATGAGTAGACTGATATGCTATCGAGATGATGGTGGATGGTGTGGTTATGAAGCGTTGTAGTTATGAGGAAGCGGTTGTGATTATGTGAGGGTATTTATTGTTACTGGAAAATAAATTGTGTTTATGAGAGGACTGCTTTTGGGTATAAAAGGAACATTGTGATTAAAAGGAGAATACTGTGGTTATCATTATTGCTTTGGTGTTGTTGTTGTTGTTTTGTTATTATTATTATTATTATCATTATTATCATTATTATTATTATTATTATTATTATTATTATTATTATTATTATTATTATTATTATTATTATTACTACTACTACCATTATCATTAATGTTGTTTTTGTTTTGTTTTTATTTTTATTATGCTATTATTATTGTTATCATTGTTATTACTATTTATATTAATCATAGTAATAATAATAGTAATAATTACCATTTATTATTATTATTATTAGTAGTAGTAGTAGTAGTAGTAGTAGTAGTAGTAGTAGTAGTAGTAGTAGTAGTAGTAGTAGTAGTAGCAGTAGTAGTAGTAGTAGTAGTAGTAGTAGTAGTATCATTATAAGTATTGGCATTAGTATTAGTATTAGCATTAGAATTAGTATTAATAGTATATTCACCATTATCATCATTGTTGTTGTTATCATCATTAGTTATTACTATTATTATTATTATTATTATTATTATTATTATTATTATTATTATTATTATTATTATTATTATTATTATTATTGTTATTATTATTATTGTTATTATTATTATTGTTATTATTATTATTATTATTACTATTATCATTTTTATTATGATTATGATAATCATCATCATCATCACCATCATCATCATCATCATCATCATCATCATCATCATCATTGCTATTATAATCCTCATAACCATTATGATTACCGTTATGATTATCAATAATGTCCTCATTATCATCATCACTTCTATTCTCTCTTCATTTCCTTCTTCTCCTCATATAAATATCTATTACACGCATCTATTATCATCATCATCGTTTCGCATACAACCTCAGTAGGACAAAGCTTCCCTCACAACGAACAGACGTTATACAGAGTAAGGTTTTCTAGCGGTGAAAGTTACTAGTAGGACAAGGCTGTGGCGAGTCGCTTCATGCTAATTTGATGCTGGATGGTGGGGGGGAGGGGGGGAGGGGGGAGGGAGGAGGGAGGATGGGGCGTATGTGACGAGTTTTCGGTGCTGATGATAGATTTTATTTGTTTGTTTGTTTGTTAGTATTATTGTTGTTGTTTTTTGTTGTTGTTGTTAGTAGTAGTAGATATTGTTAGTAGTAGTAATAGTAGTAGTATCATTTATTATTATTATAATTATTATTATTATTATTATTGCTGTTGTTGTTGTTGTTGTTGTTGTTATTGTTGTTGCTTTTTTCTGAGGGAGGGGCGATATGGGGGAAGTCTAAGTGGGATGTATGGAGGGAGGGAGGGAGGGAGAAAGAGAAGGAAAGAGGGATGAAAGGATGTGTGGATGGATGGATGGAAAAGAAGGGGGGAAGGGAGGGAGGATGAAAGAGAGAGACACACACACACATAGAGAGGCAAACGGAAAGAGAGAGAGAGAGACAGACAGACACAGACAGACAAACGGAAAGACAGACAGACAGACAGACAGGCAGACAGACAGGCAGACACAGACACGCAAATGAAAGTCTCAAGAAACACATTGTATAAAGAATTACATTATATCAAATATTATATAGTAAGAGCAAAGCTATCTGAGCATAGCCAATGCTCCTCACAAATAAATATTTTCTTACATAATCAAGCAATTTGCTCATCGTGAATCTACTGTAAAAATGAAAAAAAAAAAAAACGTTTTACTGCAATAATGATGATAAAACCGCACAAAAAAAAATATAAAACGTATTACAAAGAATACTTTACCTGCTTTACCAGAATTGAAATATATATTAATTTCAAATAGTTTCCTGAAAATACTAAAAATTCATATTATTAGGATACTAATGATGAAAAGTGTGATGGTAATGAGGTATCGATGTGGTAACGGCAATAGAAACAGTAATAATGA
>NC_051390.1:46516908-46521908 GCF_015228065.2 Penaeus monodon | reverse complement strand
AGAAGAGGTAAGGGAGGAAAGAGGGTGAGTGTAAGAGAGAAGGAAGAGTGTGTGGGTGGGAAAAAGGCGAAGGAGAGGGGGAGGGTAGAAGGAGAGGGGAAAGAAAGGGTGGAGGGGGAGGGAGAAGAGGATGGAAGATGTGAGAGAAGATGAGGATGTGGGAGAGGGAAAGGGGCGGGAAGTGAGAGGAAGAGGAAGGGGTTATTGATGATGAGGAGAGAGGGAAATGAAAGAGAGAAGGAGAGGGAGAGGAAGGGGAAGAGGGCGAGGAGGAGGGGGAAGGGGGAGAGGGGAGGTGGGAGGACGAGGGGGAGGATGGCTGAGAAAGAGGAGGGAATCAGAAGAAGGAGAAGGAGAAACACTGACAGAAGGTCAAAGAGAGATGTGCAGGAAGAAAATTAAAGAAAGCAGAAAAGAAGAGAGAGAGAGAGAGAGAGAGAGAGAGAGAGAGAGAGAGAGAGAGAGAGAGAGAGAAGAGGAGAGAGGAGGAGGAGGGGGAGGGGGGGGGGGGGAGAACGGGTGAGACCTTGGTTGAAACTACCATATGTATGAGATATGAGAAAATAACCATACATACAACAATTTATCTTTCGTTCAGAATTTCTTTTTTGTTCATTTATTTATTGACGTTTCAAGAGTTGTTATTCATATGTGTCTTTGTATGTTTATCAGTATAGTCCTCTTTAAGTGACTGTACACAGATTTTCTTTGTAATTTACTTTTTGAGGATTTGTGGCAGAAAACGCATTTAGCTTTATCGAGTAAATTCAGAAGACTTAAACATGAAACCAGTTAACTTTTTTAATTTAAATTCGGTCCTATTTATTTATTTCTACATTAATTGCATGCCTTACAATGATGCAGAAATTATGATTTCAATTCTATATCGGCATGTTTACACGTTTCCCCCCTCTCTCTCTCTCTCTGCCTCTGTCTCCTCTTGTCTCTGTCTCTGTCTGTCTGTCAGTCTCTCTCTCTCTCTCTCTCTCTCTCTCTCTCTCTCTCTCTCTCTCTCTCTCTCTCTCTCTCTCTCTCTCTCTCTCTCTCTCTCTCTCTCTCTCTCTCCGCATTAATATCACCTGCAGCGGGAGAGAGAGGAGAAAAGACTACCCCCCCCCCCCTGCTCCCTCGCTGACCCTCCCTACCTCCTCGCCCTCAGGTCAGCAGCGGCGCCAGCGAAGAGGCCGCGTGGGCGGGGCTGCCGGACGTGGTGGCCGACCTCTCGTTGGCCACGCCCCCCGCCCCCCCTGCGCCGACCACCATGCTGGGCGCCCGCGACCATCACTACGTCGACATGGGCGAGGCTCGCGCCCGGCGCCGGGACGCCCGCCCCCCGCCCCCGCCCGTGACGCCGCAGGGCCTAGGCGCCGCGCCCGCGATGGGAGCGGGCACGAACGGCGGCGGCGGGTGGCGGCACACGCCCTCGCACCCCTGGCCGTCGCCCCCGCCCGTCGAGCCCACTGGGGCCGGCATGGGCGGCTCCGGCATGGGCGTGTGTGGTGGCTCGTCGGGCGTGGCGGACGCCGAGGGCGCGCGCGTCAGGAGCATTTCGAGCGACGGCCGTGGCCCGCCCGGCGCCGCAGGCGACCGCCGCGTCCGCTGCTCGTCCGCCACGCGCTCGCGCCAGCACCGACCACGCCCCCCGCCCGCCGACCGCCCCCCCGGCGGTGCCAGCGTGCCCTCGCCTGCGGCCCTCCCTCCAGCGGGCGGTGGGCACGGCGGCCAGCAGCCGTATGGGTCCGGCGTCGCCCCCGCCCAGCCCGGCGCCGGCGTGGGCGCGGTGGGCGGCGTGCTGGCCCGCCTCGCCGGCTGCCACGAGGGCCTGGAGGGGCGCGAGCCGGAGGGCGGCGCCTACGGGTACCAGGTGCGCGACCTTGAGGCTCTCCTGACGCGGGCGTCGCCGGCGCGCCCCGCCAACCTGCCCATGGTGCTGGCGTCGGCGACGCGCCTGCACAACATGCGGCGCACGGCCGAGCCGCGCCCGCACAACCAGCCGCCCGTGCGCCCCTTCCTGCCGCTCGGCATCATCGTCAACGCCGTGTTCAAGACGCGAGACTGGCTGTACGTGCGGACAGCGCACGGCGCGGAGGGCTACGTGCCGTACCGGGTGTGTTTGCCGCTGGGCATCCTGCCGCCCCCTCGCGAAGGCGGCGCGGCGCCCTCGGGTACGGCTGACGTGCCCGGCGTGGGCGTGTGGGAGAACCGGACGGACATGTTTCAGGGTGCGATGAGCCAGTTCTCGGCGGCGCCCGCGGTGGCCAGTGGCGCGATGGGCGGCGTGAATGCGGAGGGCGGCGGTGGACAAACGCGCGGGCGGTCCCGCGGCCGCCGACGCGCGCCCTGCGTGGATTCGTCGAACCAGACGGACACCCAGAAGCTGCAGCCGGGCGCCCGCAGCGCGTCCGAGTCACGGGCGCCGCGCGAGACGCTCGACTCGCCGCCCGCCGCCGACCACGTGCTCGTGTAGAGGCTCGGGGGCAGGGCGGCGCCCACCGTGACGCTCCGTCGGCGAGAGATGGGCTTTCTCTGGGTCAGTAACGAAGGTCGCTGAAGGCTGTGTGTGTGCGTGTTTTTGCCTCATGACGGGCTTCCTCCTCCTCTTGGCCCTCTCTCTCTCGCTCTCGCCCTTGAGACGTCCTTGTGCTTGTGCTGTTTCATATTTAAGAGATGTTGCGCCTATGTGTGCAAATGTGTGTGTGTGTGGAGAGAGAGAGAGAGAGAGAGAGAGAGAGAGAGAGAGAGAGAGAGAGAGAGACAGACAGACAGAGAGAGAGACAGAGAGAGAGTTAGAGAAAGAAAGAAAATGTGAATAGCTATTCCTTAATACTAATATACTGTGGCTGTTCGCCCCCAAACTAACACTTATTAGCTACAAATGCACACTGACAATACCACAACTATCCAAGCATTATTTATGGCACTCATCCATATCAGGAAACATGTTTCAACGGAAGTAAATATTTACGTTCATTTCTATATATATAATTCACAACGGTAGCACTGATTAAACTGCATTTCAAAAAGATAATAGTTATATATACACACATACATACATTCACATACAGACATGTAACAACAATTAAAAAAGAAATTCTTTATATCCAGATATTCCCAAACGAAAATTGAGGACGTTACGTCAACTTGCGGTTTACGGAAAGGTTCGTTTCAGAAACTAAAAAATTTACTACAAAAGTTTGATCCAAAGTACAAGTTTAAAATGATCTGTTTGTTACAACACCTATCAGTGCAATGCGACTGCTACATCTCTAGAAAAGTCTGCGGCAAAAGAGAAACTCACAAAAAGAAACTTCTCCGAGATATTTATATAAACGGAGCAACAAAATCAATAGAAGAAGGAAAAAGTGACGGCTCGTATTTCGTGTAGAATCGCTTCCTTCCGGTGTTATGTCCTTCGATCTATCTTCTCTCGTCTTTTTTTTTCTCTCTCTTCTCTTTTTCTTAATTGTGCACGTTATGCGCCTCGTGTTCCTACTTTAGCCTTCGACTACTACAGTTAGGCAGAAGCAATGTGGTTAGTAGAGTAGTAATAAGCGGTCGCGACAGGTCTCTCATTCATACAGCAAATGGAAGGTGTCTGGGTTATAATGGCGGTGATAACCCTGTCAAGTGATTGCATACTGGTCTTGATGTGTTAAGGTTTTTGTTGCATCCGGCCCCCTGCGGTCACCGTGAGCTCGATCGTTAGGTGAGGAGGGCAGAGGGGGAGGGAGGGAGGGGAAGAGGGAGAGGGTGGAGGGGTTAGAGGAAGAGGGAAAAGGGGGAAGATGGGGTGGGCAGAGGGAGAGGGAAGCGAGCTAAGATGCCTTGTGTCGAGGGCGATTTCGAAGCGTGTTGACAGACCTTTCAGAATAATTAGAAGGAATGGGAGATTCCCCTGGCAGAAGACCGTTCCTCCGGCGTCGATCCGGTTCCTCGCGAAGGAGCAACGGGGCTAACGCAACAAGGGGCGAAGGTCGCAATGGAGAAGTGTTTTGTCTCGGGCTCTCTTTCTGATGCTGGTGCTGCCCTCCGCCTCCTTCTTCCCTTTTTCTACATCGCCCTCTTCCTCGTCCCTCTCTTCCACGTCTTCGTCGTTCACTCCTTCCCTCCCACCTCCCTCCCCTCCTTGTCCGCGTTTTTCCTCTTCAGTTTCTCCCCTCCTCGCCATCGTCCTCACCTTCTCCTCCGCCCCCTTCTCTCGTCCTCCTCGCCGTCGTCCTCCTCCGCCCCCTCCTTCATCCTTCTCGCCGTCGTCATCCCCCGCCCCTCCTTTGTCCTTTTCGTCGTCGTCCCCCCCCCCCCCGTCATTTTCCTCCTTCCCCTCTTCATCGTCGTCGTCGTGAGGTGAGACGCCCGTCGGAGTTCCGTCCCGTCGGTGTGGGCGAGCGAGGAGGGAGCGTAGGGAAGCGAGGCCGACTGACGGGGATTTCTCGTCTCGGCGTCGATCGGGTGTCTGGGTTTCACCGGAAAGTGTAACCGCTGATCAAGGACCGTAAAATCAAATATTAATGACCGGGAGGAAATAAACTTTAAGTATCTCGTAGCATAATAACCGGGAGTCGAATTTACCGTCTTTTATAATAACATTCCGTGTAAGGATCATGTAGCCTTTGCGTGCGCTACACCAACTGCTCGACCATAAAGAAGCGTGTTAACTCGTATGTAAAAAGAAAAAAAAGAAAAAAAATAACGAAGAAAAAAATAGTCAGCCTCACATATCACAAATACCATCTCGTCATGCGAAACATTTTCCTCTTTCGCTTCGACTCGCGGACGAGAGAAGGAAAGCCGAGGCGATGAGACGCGGATGTGACAACGACTCCCTCCCACCCTACCTACCCCCACCCCACCCGAACCCCCACGAGGGAGCATGGCAACGCGTATCTGATCGCGGCGAGCAAGCAGACCGATCGCCACCGACGCGTAAATCCGTCATGGCGACCGAGACCATGTGATTATTACTCGTTACAGTGACTTTTAATAACCCTTAGGACTGTTCT
>NC_051390.1:46491908-46494408 GCF_015228065.2 Penaeus monodon | reverse complement strand
GTCGCGACGTAACCCGGTCAGGGGGCAACCACAAACCGTAGGTTGCTCCACACTTTCCTACTGATTATGCACCCTCTGTTACCGTCATTATACCTCACACGACTATTCAATAAGGCTTAACGTAACGGCACACGCCCATTATCCGGCTCCTTCATCCGGAAGAGACGGGCGCACACGTCAAGAAGTCGGGAAGCTGGGGAAGCGAGGCAGCCGTGCGTGTCCGCCGCGAGAGGAGAGGCAGCCGGGCCCTGTCGCAGTGCAGGAGTGTGACGGCGAATGACAGGCAGGCGTGCGATGAAAGATAAACGTGTTGTAAAAGAGAGAAGGAGAGGGAGAGAGATAGGAGGGGGGGATAAAGGAAGACGAAAGAAAATTATCACAGAAAAAAAAAATTGAAAGGAAAAAAAAAGATGAGGCAATACGTTCAAAAGATAAAGAGGAAAATGATAAAAACAGATGTACTTACTTGTGACTGTGTTGTTCATCAAGCGACGCGGAGACCATTTCATGAACAATTCCTCAGCATCTTCTCGTGTTCATGAAAAAGAAAACGCATTTCTTCCCCCATGATTTCGCTGCTCGGAGATTTCTACAGGACAGTGTGTAGTGTTCCTGTGCAAAAAAGGGAAAGCACCTTTACCTAAGTGCACATCCCAACTGCGTATCTCTTTGTCACCGAGAAAATGAGGCCGCTGTCATGCAGTCGTTTTAGTAGAAGATAAGTAAGCAATAGACACATTATATTCTATAACATGATGTTAAAGCTACATATATCTTCATTGCAAAAATATAATGGCAGAGCGAACAGCAGTTACTGTTGTAGTGGTAGTAATTTCATTATCAGTATTATTTTAATAATTATCATTATCATTGTTGTTATCATTGTTGTTATTATTATTATTATCATTATTATTATTACCATAATTATTTTTATTATTTTATTATCATTATCAGTATCAGTATTGTTATAATCATTAAAATCCCTAGCGACACAACTACCATTACTACTACTACTGCTATTACTACTACTACTGCTATTACTACTACTACTATCATTATTTTCATTAATATTTTTGTTGTTTTTAGTATCATCATAACGATTGCTCTCATTTTGTCTTCATAACATGTACTGTGATTTTTTTTCAAGTACTGGAGTCTTTTTTGCACAATTATGTCATATATCAGATAATACTTAAATGCTTTACAAGAACTTCAGTGTAGGTTTATATCAGTACTATAAGGACATAGCCCAGTCCTGTTTAAGCTTATCACAGTTCTATATAAGCTTCTCAGGGTTCTACATATAAGCGTATGCAAGGGCTATGCAGTTCTGTCTCTGATGGAGATGCGTATCTCTCTTAGTACTAAAAGGACCTATCATTACTATAGGCTTGTCACAGTGCATATCTCAAATTTCCTGCAGTCCTCCCTCAATGCTATGCAGTAGGCCTATCTTGGTGCCATGTATGCGTATCTCAACGCCAAGCAGTTCTCTCGGTGGAAACTTAACTCTCTCGTTGTTATAAAACCCAGGCTTATCAAATTTTATATAGTTTTATTCAGTATTTTATAAACCAATCTGAATATGTAGATTAATTTTGGTGCTATGTTGGCGTATTGAAGTGACGTATAGCATATCTCAGTCTTATGGAGACAGGTCTGACAGATTGTATGGTTTGTAAATAAATTTACGTGTTATATTTGTTTATTGTGGTGTTACGTAGGCCTGTATTTAATCTCAATCATATTTCCTTGGTGTCATATAGGCCAGTTTCGACGTTACATAAAGTAAAACAGAGACAAAATGATGGTCATTTGAAGTATCATCATTAGAAATATAAAATGGGGGGGGGGGAGCTCGTAACATACACTTGGCAAGATATCGATAATTTCAGCTTTCATAATACAATCTATAATGACATTTGAAAAATCTGGCGCTGTAGACTGCAAGTATTATAAAAAAAATCTTTGATTAGAAGTAACACTGAATCATATACCTCCAGTATCAAATTGCAAAAAAGGAAATTAATGAGAAACAGTATCTTCAGTCTTAGAGATGCTTTTGCCCAGTTTCGATTAAACATTTCTTAACAATTGCACGTCTTGCGCTGTGAAAATGTGTAATCTTTATGCAAATTTTTTTTCTACATTTGTCACAATGAACTCATACTGGAGTGTGTTGTTGGAGAGACTGATATTGTGTATGTGGAGACATGACCCATCGTGGAATATTTAATCTTATAATAATGATAAATTCATCTGCATGTTTGTTCATATGAATAATTAATTACTCATCCATTTATACATTTGCTTGCCAGTGTGGTGACATGTATAAGATTATTCATTTCGTAGCTAGCGAAATGAATGAATGATGGTTTTTCACAAATTCTAGTTTTTTCAGAAGAGCAATGCACTGACTGAGCTCAAATACTTCTGTTCATTGTTTTTGAAGAATTAAATCTATCTAGGTGTTAGTGCTGACACTGATAATTGTGTATAG
>NC_051390.1:46474408-46476908 GCF_015228065.2 Penaeus monodon | reverse complement strand
TTACGTAAAGTCTGGTATGAGAACGGCAAGAGATCCTGAGCTGTCTGCATATCGAAAGAGAAAGGATGGAGATAGAGAGGTGGAAGAGGGAGAGAGGCAGGTCGGTATATACATACATGCATACGCGTGTGTATATATGTGTATATATATATATATATATATATATATATATATATATATATATATATATATATATATATATATGTATATAATTATATTATCTCTTTCTCTCTCTCTGTCTCTCTGTCTCCCTCTCCCTCTCTCTCTCTCTCTCTCTCTCTCTCTCTCTCTCTATATATATATATATATATATATATATATATATATATATATATATATTATATATATATATATATATATATATATATAGATAATATATATATATATATTTACACACACACCACCCCCACACACACCCACACACACACACACACACACCACACACACACACACAATATAATATATATATAATATATATATATATATATATATAGAGAGAGAGAGAGAGAGAGAGAGAGAGAGAGAGAGAGAGAGAGAGAGAGAGAGAGAGAGAGAGAGAGAGAGAGAGAGAGAGAGAGAGGTGAAGGGGGAGAGAGAGGAAGAGTTGGGGAGAGAAGGGAAGAGAGAGGGAAGAGAGAGGAATATATAATAATATTATATATAATAATTATATATATTAAAATAATTAAAAGAAAGGGGGGAAGAGAGAGGAGAGGGGAAAAAGAGAGAGAGGGAGAAGAGAGAAGGAGAGGGGAGAGAAGGGGGAAAGCGAGAGAAAAAGAGCTGAGAGGAGGGGGGAGAAAGGGAAAAGGTGGGTGAGAGGGGAGGGGGAAAGAGGAGGGGGGAGAAGAGGGGGGGAAAAAAAGGGGGAAAGGGGAGAGAGAGAAGGTAAAAAATAGGGCGGGGGGGAAAGGGGAGAGATAGGGGGGATAGTTGATATTAGATAGATATAGAAGATCAGTTGACGATAGAAGATAACGATCAGACGATATAGTGCAGGATCACCCTTTTCTCTCTTCTCTCTCTCTCTCTCTCTCTCTCTCTCCTCTCTCCTCTCCTCCCCTCTCTCCTTCCCTCCCTCCTCTCTCCTCCTTCTCCCTCCTCTCCTCTTCCCTCTCTCTCATCTCCCCTCTCTCCTCTCTCTTCTCTCTTTTCTCTCCCTGTTTCCCTCTCTGTCTCTCTTTTCCCCTCTGTCCCCCTCCTCTATATTATAAATCCTCTTCCTTCTTTTTCTCTCTCTCTCTCTCTCTTTCTCTCCCTCCCCCCCCCTCCCTCCCTCCCTCTCTCTCTCAGCGCGGGATCTCTCTCTCTCTCCTCTCTCTCTCTCTCTCTCTCTCTCTCTCTCTCTCTCTCTCTCTCTCTCTCTCTCTCTCTCTCTCTCTCTCGCTGTCTCTCTGTCTCTCTCTCTCTCTCTCTCTCTCTCTCTCTCTCTCTCTCTCTCTCTCTCTCTCTCTGTCTCTCTCTCTCTCTCTCTCTCTCTCTCTCTCTCTCTCTTCTTTCTCTCTCTCTCTCTCTCTCTCTCTCTCTCTCTCTCTCTCCCTCAGCGCGGGATCTCTCTCTCTCTCTCTCTCTCCCTCCCTCTCTCTCTCTCCCTCCCTCCCTCCCTCTCTCTCTCTCTCTCTCTCTCTCTCTCTCTCTCTCTCTCTCTCTCTCTCTCTCTTCCAGCGCAGGATAAGACGCCTCACCCAGCGAGGAATACGTGTGGGTTGCGCCGTCCAGAACTTGTCAGTCTCAGCTGTTAGTCTTGTTAAAGTTTGTGATCAGATGTGGTTTGTTGCCCGGGGGGGGGGGGGCTGTTGCTGTTACTTTACAATTCGATGGCGGTTTTGACTGTTTTTTTTTTTTTTTGCTTGTTTGTTTGTTTTGGTCCTGGTCGTGGTTTGTTTGTTTGTTTTTTATGTGTCTTTTCTTTTTGAGTGTTTGTTTGTTTGGGTCGTTGCGTTTGGTTGATTTTATGTGTTTGAATCTCTGTTTGGTTGATTGGTTGTTTGTCTGACGGGTCTGGGTTTCTCTTCGTTTCTTTGTTAGGTCGTTTTCTTTATCATAAATATAATCATTTTAATTAATTGTTTTAATTATCATAACAAGCATCATCTATATCGTTTATCATAAGTATCATAGTTATTGCTATCCATATTATTTTTCTTAATTATCATGCAATACCGAGATAGCGCTTGTTAATCCCCAGAATTAACTCTATCCGTCTGTCTTTATCTGTCTGTTCATCTCTCTCTCTTTATCTCTTTCTATTTATCTATCTACCTATGAATCTGCCTGTCTTCATGTTAAAAAGACTTTTGGCAATACAATGGTGACTCTAAGGGACTTAATACCCCAACTTCATATATTTATGTGTATAATTTACATTTTTGTTTTACCATGTACAATTACAGTAGTCACAGAATACTGTACTATGTCAAATATATATATAAAAACTGTAATCACGCCTGAGCAGATGGCCAAGTGGTAAATAAACTTAATAAATATTTAGTTCATTCAT
>NC_051390.1:46461908-46464408 GCF_015228065.2 Penaeus monodon | reverse complement strand
ATTATATCAATCAAAACTGTTCTCGATTTAAACGTTTTTCCAACACCTGCTTCGGAAGGTCAAAAGGAGTTGGTCTTTCATCTATACTTTATAAAAATGATTTATGAACACTTTTCCTAGTCTATATAAACAAGTAATATACATCTGCCTGTACTTATGTATATATGTGTGTGTGTGTGTGTGTGTGTGGTGTGTGTGTGTGTGTGTGTGTGTGTGTGTGTGTGTGTGTGTGTGTGTGTGTGTGTGTGTGTGTGTGTGTGTGTGTGTGTGTGTGTGTGTGTGTGTGTGCACGCGCACACACACACACACAGCCGAATGGTACTAGCTGGCGATATCTGCTTTTTCCGCCAAGTAGAAAAAAATTCGCTAGGTTTCCCAAGAATTACTGTACCTTCGAGTGCAATATTTTATTACTTCTAGGTTTTGCCACGGTGTTGTATGTATTTTCATTACCTGTGTAAAAAAAAAAATGCTATCTAACCAGACTGCGGCCCATGATATTAGTTTACACCAGATAGAGTAACGAAGGAAATATATTGCTGATGCTGTTTGCGTTTATCAAAGGTCGGTGCATGGTTGGTTTATAGATATTCCTTAAGGGGGAGAGAGAGGAGGGAAGGAGTTGCCTTATCATCATCCTCACTCCGATAAACTCAGAATAGTCTCATGCAGGGCATAGACGTCATTAAGAGAACTGGAAGAGAATCATAAATTCACGACTAGTCTTCTAAAGGAATCTAACCCTTAATTACTATTGTGTGGAGGTGCCTGATCATTCTGCATGGGTTTAGACTGCTTTAGTCAGAACACGCGTTTGGCAAATTGACGGTGCTTTGGATAATGAAAACAATAATGATAGTAACAGTAATAATAATAGTATTAGTAGTCATAATATTGATAATGATAATATAATTTCCACCATCATGACCAATTAAATGATTCTGTTTGTGTTTCGTCCATTCATGCGTTCGTACATTGCACTTACATTTTACACATAAAACCATAGCCTTTGGATTTTTTATTTGTATGTGAATTAACTTCATATTCCTGTAACCATATTCCATATAACTAGAGACTTATAGTCAACTATTTATTATTATTATCACCATCATTATCATGATCATTATCATTAATATTAACATCATTATTATTATTATACTCATTATTGCTATGATTATTGTTATCATTATTATTGTTTTTATAATTACTGTCATTATCATTATCATCATTATCATCATCTTTATTACTATTATCATTTTTATCATCATTCTTCTTCGAGGCAAGTACACAGAAATATTTAGATCGTCAGTTTATGCACAATTAATATTTACACGACAACTCGAAGTGGGAGGTTAAGGACAGAAAGAAGAGAAAGGCAAATGAAGGGGGAGAAGAAAATGAGGAGAGGGAGAAAGGGAGGATAAAGGAGCTTTAAAGGGAAAGGGAGATAAGGAAGGGGAAACAGAGAGAAAATGGGGGGAGGGGGGGGGCAATATGAGGAAAAAAATTGGGGTAACGGGAAAGGGGAGAAGGAGAAGGGGGTTTAGAAAAAAAAGGGAGAGGGAGAGAAGGGGATAACGGAGAGATGGAAGTGAGGAAGTTTAAGAAGAAACTATAACCAATTTCTTTGATATTAGTATTTTTTCATCATCTGAATTTTATTACCATTACTAACAGGCACTTTGTTAAAATTGTGCAAAGCCCGATCCCGTGAATTCATCCACACAATACATACATACGGACATGCATACACACAAAAACAATGCATGTTTGTCTATCTATCTGATAGATTTACATTTATCTATCTATCAATACGGTAGGTATGCGTGTCTAGACTTATAGATATGTATTTATTTCTGTGTATATGCATGTCAGTATGTATGAACTGACTGTATATCATTAATACCGTCATAATTATCATAAAGTCTATGCTATCATTATCACTGTTATTGTTATTATCATTTTTGCAATGGTATTGGTATTGCCAATTGTATCATTATCATTATCAATTTTGTAGTTATTATCATATTTAGAGAGAGAAAATAAAAGAAAAAGAAAATGCAAACATGCAGAAAAAAAACGAAGGAAGAAGAAAGAGAAAGAGAGAGAAGAAAGAAAGAAGTAAAGAAACAAAGAAAGAAAGAAGTAAAGGAATCGAAGTAAAGAGAGAAAGAAAGAAGGAGAAAAGCATTACAGGCCCAAGGAATGAAAAAAAAATAATAATAAAAGAAGCGAGACCCATTGACAATACAGGTTCTGCCGTTAACGATTTCTGTGCTACAGGTTACTGACGCAAATATTATGTTGATAACGAAAATATTCTTAATAATGAGGTTTAAAGCAGAAATGTGTGATACGTGTTGGCAGAGTGGGTGACGCTGGAGGCTTGTGATGGAAGATGACTGACTGGTGGCAGATGGTGATGGCAAAGAAGAGGAGCAGTTTTAGATGAGGGAAATGTTGGTAAGGAAGCCAGGAAGTATTAGCATTGCTATGCAGA
>NC_051390.1:46427548-46437548 GCF_015228065.2 Penaeus monodon | reverse complement strand
AAAAGTATGATCACGTCACTATTCATACAGTATGAAATGTTGATATGACAGCAAGTCTTATAGAATTTAATACTGATTTCTCTATAAAAATTGTTGAATTTGAACACGATGACTTACCAAAAATAAAAATATTTTTTCTTTATCAAAGGAATACTGCCTATCTTTAATTTGACACTTTAGGTGAACTGCTTATATACACGTCCTTCTGAGAAAAATAAATATGTGTTTGCTTTTCTATCTCTCTCCCTACACCAAGCCATATAAATCTATGTCAAGATTCTACTCACTCTCGAAGTAATGGCTACAATATCTTACATATATTTTGAGCTTCACTACACGTTATCTGCGGAAGAAGAGGTCTCGCAAAACAGAGATGGGTTCCCGTGCATCAGAGGCCACGGAGACGGAGCCAAGAAGGGTCTGCAGGGTTCTGGGTGTGCTCGGAAGAAAGGGAGAGAGAAAGAGAGGGAAGAATAGAGGGAGGAAGGGGAGGAAAGACGGAGGGAGAGGAGGGAAGGGAAGACGGAGGGAGAGAGGGGAAGACGGAGGGAGGGAGGGAGGGGAAGACGGAGGGAGGGAGGGAAGAGAGAGAGAGTGAAGGCGGGAGGGAAAGAGTGAAGGAGGTCGCGAGATAGGGAGACACGGAGAGAAAACGGAAGGAAGGAGGAGGAAGGAGGAAGAGAAACAGTTAATGGAAAACAGGTAAAGAAAGAAAAGGAAAAAAAAAAGAAAGACAAACATCCAGGCAAAGAAACAAACGAAGAACACCAATCGAACAGTCTATCCTAAATGTAAACAAATAAATCACACCTACATCACCAGGACCAAAGACATCCCCCTCTCCCCCTCTCCCCCTTCCTCCCTCCTCCTCCTCCCTCCCTCCCTTCCCTTCTCCCTTCCCTCTCCCTCAACCCAAGGAACGTCTTAAGCAGAAAAGCCCAGAATACAGCCCCGGGCGGACCAAAGGAGAGTCTTGATCTTGTCTCGTATAATCTTGGTGCCTTCCCTGCTGAAGTGCTCGCCCTCGGGCACATCGCACGACTGCTGGCGCTGCAGCTCCATGCAGTCCAGGAACTCCTGTGTGGGGCAAACGGGGCTTAGGGCGGGGCTTGTGATTTCGGAATTTGCAATTTTTTTTTTTTTTTTTTTTTCACGTGAGATTGATGGTTGTTATTGATTCATTCTAAATGGCTGTGGAAAAAAAATATTCGTGTGTGTAATGAATTGTTTTGTGATCAGTTCGTTGTTTTTTTAATGAAATTTCTTTTTGCAATTTTCAACTTTGACAGAAAATTTCATTAAGCGCTTAATGGGCATGAATGCTAAGCATAATACTGGAATTGCGGATAAACTATGGTTGTCTTTTTCAAGTATCTATCGACACATTTTATCAGGATTATAATGATCAGATCGTATTCACTTCAATATTTAAATTAGCATTACATTCATGGTTTAAATTAGAAAAATATCTTCCTTTCTCTCTGTCCTTTGCTCAAGATCACTTTGCTGCCCTTTATAATCTATATCTAACCTAATTCTTCCTCCTTACTCTTTTTCTACATTGTAACTGATCCAAACTAACTGAACTACATATACAAAAGCTTCATCAACCTCACGACTGATTGATTAGTTAATGAAAATTCACAATCTTCAGCTCATCTATATAATCTATATCTAACCTTATCCCTCCTTTTTATTCTTTTTCTTCACTTCAACCGATCCAATGTAACCGACTGACTTATACAAAAGATTCATCAACCTCAATACTGACTGATTATTTAAAATCATCTGCCGCGTCAGCAGATGAAAATTTCACAATTTTCAACTCATCTATATAATCTTTTTTTTTTTATTCTTTTTCTTCACTTCAACTGATCCAATCTAAACGACTTACACAAGAGATTCATCAACCTCAATACTGATAGATTATTTAGAATCCTCTGCCGCGTCAGCAGGTGAAAAACAATCACAATCCACGGCTCATCCTCCCCGCCGTTGACTCACCTCTCTGATCCTACACTTCTCTGGAAAGTCAGGCTCGAAAGTGAACTCCGTGATCACTTTCCTCCCGCAGGTGTGAATGTTCCTCGCGTGACATGCCTCTGTGGGGGAGAAGAGGTCAAAGGAGGTCAGTGGAGGGAGGTGGGGGGGGGGGAGGGGTCGTTAGTGTCACTCGGAGGGTACGTGGGGAAGATTTCGAGGGTTAGGTGGGGTTGGGCTGATAAATGTGTTTCATTTTCATGGATGTGTCCTTAGGTTGTGAATACGTGGGTTTCATTTATGTGTCCTTAGGTTGTGAATACGTGGGTGATATGGATGTGTCCTTAGGCTGTGAATGCTTGAGTGTCGTGGAAGTGTCCTTAGGCTGTGATGCTTCAGTGTCATGCATGTGTCCTTAAGTTGTGAATACGTGGGTGATATGGATGAGTCCTTAGGCTGTGAATGCTTCATTGTCATGGATGTATCTTTAGGCTGTGAATGCTTCATTGTCATGATGTGTTTAGCTTTATGTATATTCTTAATGTCATGGATATGCCTTCAGTGGTATGAATATAGTGATAGCACTATATAAATATTTTCAATAGCATTAAGACTTTTAGGATCATAGGTGTGCTGTAATATCTACGACATGTTTTTGTTTTTATATTTTCATATATTTCCCATGTTCTTGGTGTAACGAACGTGTTCTTATTGTTCAAATATATATATATTCTTGTGTTCAGTTTATAGTGTTATGTGGACTGTCTGCTGTAATAAACGTCTTTAATATAATATTCATAAATATATCATCAACACAATTCAAGGCTATACGTAATGCATGCACGTGTAGGCATCAATATACTTGTTTGCCTATTTATATATTTACAAATACAAACAACTACTCCATCTATCTATGAAGATCTACGAAGCCCTTTTAATCACTCTGAGAACACCACAAGCAAAGAAAACAAACTAATCTGCTATTTATTATTTCCTACTAACAACCACACTCTCACCACGCCATCACAGTATACCATGAACCCACATCACATAATATAACTAAATATATATCTAGAAGTAAAAGGCAATAAAGGAAAAGTTAAAAGATACAAAACGTATCAGGAGAATCGCCACTTATTACAATGGACACACTGCAGTCGTATTAACATGCACACTAACGCGTAAGTCATGCACCCGCGCATGGGAATGATCCTCACACAATTAGTCAGCCTTTATCGGTCATGCATTTCAAAACTAAACGCAAAAAAGTGATCTCTTTACATACGAATATCTCGCTCGATATTCGTTTGTGCGGAGGTTTTGTCAATGAGGATTCTCGTCTGAGCACGTCATTGCGTAGACGCATAAGCACGCACGGATGTGGGGAGAGGAGGGAGGGAGGGAGGGAGGGGGCAAGAGAGGGAGGGTGGGTGGGAGAGAGGAAGAGGAAAGGGAGGAGAGATAGGAAGAGTGGGAGAGAGGTAAGGAGAGAGAGAGAGAGAGAAAGAGAGAGAGAGAGAGAGAGAGAGAGAGACAGACAGACAGACAGACAGACAGACAGACAGACAGACAGACAGACAGAGATACAGACAGAGATACAGACAGACAGACAGACAGATAGACAGAGACAGAGACAGACAGAGACAGACAGAGACAGAGAGAGACAGACAGAGACAGACAGAGACAGAGAGTACGAAGAAAGTGAGGCAAGAGGAGCGAGAATTAGAAAGAAAACGGAAGAGGGAGTGAGGAATTGGTAGTGAAAGGGAGAGATAGAAGGAGAAAGGCTGGAGAAAATGAATTAGTGATATAGCACTTAAGACTAAAATGGAGAATAAGACAGAAAGAAGGAAGAAGTTAAGAAACAAAAAAGAGACATAGAGGTAAATGCATACTCAACGCACATACGTAGGGAGGATGAAAGGGAAAAGAGAGAGAGAGAGAGAGAGAGAGAGAGAGAGAGAGAGAGAGAGAGAGAGAGAGAGAGAGAGAGGGAGAGAGAGAGAGAGAGGGCGCTCTACAAACATGAAAGATACTTGTAAAATATTCCCCTACCCATCAGGCTGAAACACCTATATACGTCTTCTTACATGGATACTATTGCCCAGTCTCTCTCAATCAAGCGACGATGTATATTACTATTATCATTGAAAAAGACGAATAAATAAAGGAATAACTTATAATGATCATATCGTATTCCTTGTAACATTTAGATTAGCATTATAATCGTGGTTTCAATTGTGTGTGTGTGTGTGTGTGTGTGTGTGTGTGTGTGTGTGTGTGTGTGTGTGTGTGTGTGTGTGTGTGTGTGTGTGTGTGTGTGTGTGTGTGTGTGTGTGTATGTGTGCGCGCGTATGTATATATGCATTTTCATTTATGCATAAAGCTAAATGCGTTACTTTAATCTGCCTAATGACTTTCCTGCTCCCGCCATGCAAGGGGCCTCTCCTCCTCAAGCGACCCTCCTTCCGTCCGCCCTACCGAAGGCCCTCCACCTCGGACGCGTCGCCGATTGGCCCGCAGTCCTTTCTTTGTCCACAACAACAACAACACATATACAACACCTGACACTGGGGATCTGATATGCCTGGTACCTCGCTGGGCTTCCGTGGTCATCTTCGGGTGCTCGAAGGCGCTAATGATGTCCTTGGACGCCGGCAGGTTGAGGCCGGACAGCGGGGAGTGGAGCCAGTCGAGGCCCCCTCCCCCCTCCTGCAGGAAATCCGGCTGGCGGTAGCTCCCCAGGGCCCCGAAGTCGTGCTCGCCCGCGGCGAAAGGCTCCCGCTCCTTGTAGGTCTCGCCGAAGGGCCCTAGGTCGGCAAAAGGCTCCGGGAACGTCAGCTTGTGGTCGAAGTCTTCGCGGGGCGCACTCTCGAAGAAGCCGTTGCTGCCGAAGTCCTTGGCGAAGGGAGTCTTGCTGAGGACGCTCTGCCGGAAGCCCTCTCGCTCGCTCTCGTTCTCGCCGTGGAAACGATCCGTCTGGAAGGAGGCCTTGGCGGCCGGGTCGGGGTGGAAGTCCTTGCTGCCGAAGCGCGCCCCAGAAGCGAAGTCCTTGGGGAACGCCCTGGCGCCGGCGAACAGCTCTGGCACAGTCAGTTGGTCGTCCTCGTGCTCTTCGGGCATAACCCGGTGGTCGTTTCCTTCGCCGTCCTCTCGCTGGAGGTCGTCCTCGGAGATGTGAGGAGGGTTGTTCACCTGGACGAAGCCAGGGACGCGCTGACTCCCGACGAAGGAGGAACCAAGGGCCTTGCCGAGGCGCTGGCGGTGCTTCCTCATCTTGTTCTTGCGCTTGTTGCCCAGCACGGCCTTCCTCGAGAACATGTCCGAGGCTTGTTTGCCGGGGCGCCGCGCCTTCAGCTGGCGGCCGACGGGGCTCAGCTGGGGGACAGAAAGCAGTCACTTTATCACTTAATCACGAAGTTAATGATGGCAGCAAAGATAACAATAATAACTGGCCACATTATCATCACCAACATTATAATCATTATCATTGTTGTCATTGTTATTATCAGCATTAGCATTATGTCTTTTCTTATAATCATCAGCATTATAATTACTATTATCAATATTATTATTATTTTTACTATCGTTGTTATTATTACTACATTGTTATTATTCCTATCATCATTATTATCATTACCATCATTAATATTAATATTAATAATTATTTTTGCTATCATTATAATGCTAATATCAGTAACTGTAATTACAGTAAAGACAGTTGTGTATCAACCTAAACATGAAATTCCATGATAACCAAAGCAAACCCGATTGAAAATCCGGTAACTTATCACGAAGGATCCGACTCACCTTGTCCTCGAGGATGTGCTCGAGGCCTGGCAGCTCCTTGGCGTGGCTCGAGTAGAAGGAGGGCCTCGTAGCGGGCAGCCACGGGAACTTGTGGTCATCCTCATCGTAGTCATCTGTCAAGGGCGAGGTTTTGGAAGGGATGTTTAGACCGTAAGTGTGTTTGGGTGTGTATGCGTGTGTATGCTCATGTATGCAGCCACGTATATGTGTATGCAGATACACATATGGAACCACACGAGAACATATATTTACGTATATAAACACACACACACACACACACACACACACACATACACACACACACACACACACACACACACACACACACACACACACACACACACGCACACACACACACACACACACACACACACACACACACACACGCACGCACACACCGACCCACCTATGTCTCCAATGAGGAAATCGTTCTCACTGAACCGCGGGCGTGTGGGCTGGATATTACGCAGAATGAAGGGGTTGTTGGGCGTGAAACCTCCGCGGCGCAGTTTGTTGAGCACGGGCGTCACGGCGCCGTCTCTGCGGGCGGAGGAGGGCCAGGCTGACACTCCTCTGGAAGGGGGGAGAGGGGGGTATTAAATACTGCCATTTTCCTAATATTGTTACTGTCATATCATTATTATCATTATTATTATAATTATCATTATTTTTATAATTATCATTATTATTATCATCATTATTATTATTATTGCTACTATCATTATCATCTTGACTATTATTACCATTAATATCATGGTTATCAACATTATCATCATTATCATCATCATAATCACCATCATCATCATCATCATCACCATTATTACTGTTATCATGATTATTATTGTTGTTGTTACTCCCATTGTCATTGTTATTGTTATTGTTATTATAATTGTTATCATTATCATGATTCCTATTGAAACGCATATCATTATTGCTACAATAATTTGTAATAATTATGATTATGGCTATAATTATCATTGCTACAACTATTGTCATCATTAGTATTACCCTTATCATCAGTCATTATTATCAGTATCATCATCATTATCATCATCATTATCATTATCATCATTATCATCATTATCATTATTTTCATTATTATCCTTATTGGTATTACGATTATTATCATCATTATTATTTCCCATAGTGGTCGTTGCCGTAGTATTAGTTGTATGAAACCATCTGGTTTACTGAAATACTCCAGTAGATGCCGTCTGAAATCAGCGGAAATTCACTTTATAAAAGTCTGTCCTTAAATGTTTAAAAAATGAGACGTCTGTTCCATCTGAACAAATATAAAAATCATACCCGAGTAGCTTCCCAAAGAAAAACCGGATGAACAAGCAAACAGAGCGAATCTGGAGCGTCTTCCATCACAGTCTGTCTTTGAGCTGCGACGAATGGGGGGGGGGGGGGGGGAAGAAATAAAAAAAGAAAACGAACAAGTGCCTGTAGGCCCTAGCAGTACGGACGGGCCTCAACCACTACTATCATTACGCTCCTACAAGCTAAAAAAAGAAAAAAAAGAAAAAAAAAATCCTGCTGGAAACGCTTCATCTGCTGTGAGATTGCCGGTCGGCCGTATACACGCGATGAGCTATTTTTAAAGCAGAAGAAGAAGAAGAACAAGAGGAGGAGGAGGAGGAACGGCCGTCTGTTGGCGGATCTCGCTGGGTCTTCCCTCCGGCCGAAGTCGCCGCCTCAGACGGTCTTTTGTTTTGTGGCGTCGCTTCCTTTGGCCGATTTTGTTGACGTTCTATCTTTTTTGTTGTTGTTGTAACTGTCTCAATTGTTCTTGCTGAGACTGCTATCGTGTTGTTTTTGTTTTGTTTTTTATCATTATTGGTACTGCCACCATTAGTGTTATTGATACCACTGTCAGTACTGTCATTATTATTGTTACTACTGTCATCGGCAATAGTATTATCATAACTGTTATTATACAACAACAGAGCCTACTGTTATGTTACCGTTAATATCATTTACATCATTATCCAAAAACTTAGGGGTTCTCATAGTTTCCAAAATTGTGTTATCTCTCGAAACAGAGACATTTAAAAAGATAAGATTGGTGTATTTATAATAAAAAAAAGGAGAGCCGAAAGTTTACAATCAAGAAGTATATGAATAAACAGGATGAAGGTGAATATTGAAAAAAGGGGAAAAAAATCAGGAAATTTAGAGGAAAAATAGGCCTACTACTATTAATAGATTATGCCATTGATAACACTATCTATTCAGGCATAAACACCAAACCTTAACAAATAAAGTAAAAATAACTGTCCCAGAGAACTCCTATGCTTGATTTTAAAGAACTAACAGGTTATGTACGAACATCAACCGTGAAAATGATCAGTACTGTGTTTTAGGCAATATGCTTTCAGTATAAAATGTTTCTTTTTGTTACTGCATTTTTTTTTGCTGCCATTTGCATTTATTTACTGTTTTAATTTGTTGGTAACAATAGCAGTGATAATACTAATAGTAATCACCATCATCATCATAATCAATATAGTCATAATCATTATCATCATCATCATCATCATCATCATCACCATCATCATAATCATAATCATTACCATCTTAATAATAATAATAATAATAATAATAATAATAATAATAATAATATGACCATCATCATCATCATCATCATCATAATAATAATACTAATAATAATAACAGCAGCAATCATTATCCTTATTGTAATCATCACCATCACCATTATCATCATCACCATCATCATCAACCTCAACATCAACGTAGTCATCGTATTCCTCTCTGACTCTGAATAAAAAATGAATAAGTAATCAGATAACCGGCTAACTAAATACGCAAAATACCGAGAGATGAAAACTCAGATTAATCCTTGAAACGTAAACCGGTGGAATTAAAACTTGATGGGATTCACTTTAAACCCGAGATGTTCTCTCGCTGATGACGTGTGGCAGGAAGATTTTTTTTAAAAATGGATAAATAGAGAGAAAGAGAAAGCGAGAGATTGTCAGAGATGGAAAGTAGGTAAGAAAAAGAGGTTAATTATATATTTTTTTTCTTCTTCTTCTTTTCTTTTTCTTTTCTTTTCTTTTTTTTCGAATCACAATACCTCGCCTTCACTCACATGATATAACAAAGGACGGAACCTCAATGCATACAGATGTTAGTCTATTATCTAGCAGTGTTTGGCAATTGTTTACACTTGACAAGTGCTAAACATCGTACATGATCATGATATTTCATGACATTCTATATCTATACAGCCATGACTCCCAACCTGTACATCACACATGCTACGCACGCTCTCCAGGTTGGATCATGCCAAGTCCAGTAGCTACGTTCTGATTGATCGTCAGCAGGTACATCTCTCGACCCACTGTCGAGTCCTGACTGGTTAACACCGGACACCTCGCAGCTCTCTCATTGGACTGCTCAGCCAGGCGTTTGTAGTTTTGGAAATATGGGACATCCGCACCGAGCAGCCTGCAAGTGCGGACAACCGCTGACCTTCGCCAACTGGTTTTCCCTTAGACCTCCACCTCAACACCACTTCACTTACAACACCTAGCCATCACAACCCTTAACTCCATTACTACCCTTCCTATGAGATAGCCTAAAACCAGTAGTAAGAGAGAACGATTAAGCAAACGGCCGACCCGGGAGTGACTCATAAGGTGAATCGCTCACTCACACAGCTTCCCTATTGGAGGGGAAGTGCCACGTCCAGGTGCCACGTCCTGACATCAATATGCACATCTCATGACTCACTCCCTAGTTGTGACTGGTCGAAACCGGACACCTTTTGGTTCTCGCAATAGACCGCGCATATGCTTGTTTAGGCCTATATGATTTTAAACGCTATAGGCACGCACTTCTTTCTTCTTTTTCAATATCCATGGTACAAAAAATATGGCAGCATGCTACTATTATCAACAGTAACAGGTTTAATTAGATTTTCCAAACTTAATCCACATCATCAACATTATTACAATGATTATCCAAATAATTAATAATCATCATTATTATTATCGTTAGCCTCCAATCTCTCTGACGAATTTAAGATAGCAATCATCATCAACCTGCCTGCAAAGGAAAATCATCAAGAATGGTTCAACAACAACCAGGCTTTAAAACTATTACTACCGTTATCATTACAATCATCGTTATCATTACTGATAGCAGTAGTTGTATTATCACTATCATTGTTGTTTTCAGG
>NC_051390.1:46412548-46415048 GCF_015228065.2 Penaeus monodon | reverse complement strand
GAGGGGAAAATAACAGGGGAATGAGGGAAATGGGGAATGAGGGGAAAATAACAGGGATATGAGGGGAAATAACAGGGGAATGAGGGGAAAATAACAGGGGAATGAGGGGGAAATAAGAGGGGAATGAGGGGAAATAACAGGGAATGAGGGGAAATAAGAGGGGAATGAGGGGAAAATAACAGGGAATGAGGGGAAATAAGAGGGGAATGAGGGGAAAATAACAGGGGAATGAGGGTGAAATAACAGGGGAATGAGGGGAAATAATCAGGGGAATGAGGGGAATAACAGGGGAATGAGGGGAAAATAACAGGGGAATGAGGGGAAATAAGAGGGAATGAGGGGAAAATAACAGGGGAATGAGGGGAAATAAGAGGGGAATGAGGGGAAAATAACAGGGGAATGAGGGGAAATAACAGGGGAATGAGGGAAATAAGAGGGGAATGAGGGGAAAATAACAGGGGAATGAGGGGAAATAAGAGGGGAATGAGGGGAAATAACAGGGGAATGAGGGGAAAATAACAGGGGAATGAGGGGAAATAACAGGGGAATGAGGGGAAAATAACAGGGGATATGAGGGGAAATAACAGGGGAATGAGGGGAAATAACAGGGGAATGAGGGGAAATAACAGGGAATGGGGAAATAACAGGGGAATGAGGGGAAATAACAGGGGAATGAGGGGAAATAACAGGGGAATGAGGGGGAAATAACAGGGGAATGAGGGGAAATAACAGGGGAATGAGGGGAAATAACAGAGGAATGAGGGGAAATAACAGGGGAATGAGGGGAAATAACAGGGGAATGAGGGAAATAACAGGGGAATGAGGGGAAATAACAGGGGAATGAGGGGGAAATAACAGGGGAATGCTTTATTTCTTTCTTTTTTTATCAAGCGATTTCCTCATCTGATTATCATCATCTCGATCCCTGCAGGCAAGAATTTCGAGAAAAGAAAAGGAAGAAAAAGAGAAAAATAAATAAACATAAACGTATTTCATTCTCATACATCTGACACCTTGAAAAGCCGAACATTATTGGCTTCGCTTAAGTTCTTGGAAGAAACAAAGGCAATAGCGAAAAGACAGCGCGATAGATTAGCTAAAGAATCCCACTGAAGATTATGACTTATAAGGCTAATTGGTCAAGAGGAAGGGAGGGGGGGGGGAGGAAGAGGGAGGGGGGGGATGAGGGGGGGAGGGGGAGGGAGTGGGATAGTTGTGAGGAGGGAGATGGGGTGGTGGTGAGGGGGAAGGGGAGGGGGAGGGGGTGGGGGTGAGGGGGAAGGGGAGCGGGAGGGGGTGGTGGTGGTGGTGAGGGGGGAGGAAGGGGGTGAAAGTGGTTGGAGGTGAGGGGAGAAGGAGGGAGTTGAAGGTGGGTGGGAGTGAGGGTGAAAAGTTGGGGATGGAGTTCTGGTTTGTGGGTGGAGGTGAGGTTAAGGGTGAGGGAGGGAGGGGGGGGGTGTAAGGGTGAAGCCTTAAGATTTGTTGAAAGTAATCATATTAAGTCTTTTCTTAAAGTATTTAGATAAGATCAGATAAGGTAACATGGTTGAGCATACAAACAAATAAAGCATATATATTGATTCTGCGTACAAAACGCTAACACACGCACACACACACACACACACAAACACACACACAATCCACACACACTCCTTGCGAGCATGTCGAGAGCGAGAGGGCGAGAGCCAGAGAGGGAGAGAGGGTGAGGGGAGCCAGAGAGGGAGAGAGGGTGAGGGGAGCCAGAGAGGGAGAGAGGGTGAGGGGAGCGAACAAAAGAACGAGGGAGAATCTGCGAAGTGAGAGTTCAAAAGAGGGCAAGTGAGGGTTCGGGATCGAGACGGACGGAGGAGGGTGAAGGGGGGGGAGAGGAGGAAGAGGGGAAAGGGGAGAAATGGGGGGGAAGAGAGGGAGGGAAGCACGGCAGAGCTTACTATGCGATTGGACGCCCACGGAAGGGACCGCGATGTTACGCGTGTGGGGGATTTTGTGGCGGAGTTCGTTGGAACAGAGATTGCGTGTAGGCAAGAAAATATATACATGTGGATATACATGCATACACACACACGCAGATGTGTGTGTGTGTGTGTGTGTGTGTGTGTGTGTGTGTGTGTGTGTGTGTGTGTGTGTGTGTGTGTGTGTGTGTGTGTGTGTGTGTGTGTGTGTGTGTGTTTGTGTGTGATGATTACAGTAATAAATGCCTTTCTAATTTGAACACACACACACACACACACATACATACATACACACACAAACACACAAACACACACACACACACACACACACACACACACACACTTGTATATATACACACACACACACACACACACACACATATATATATATATATATATATATATATATAGAGATAATAATGGGGGGGGAAAAAAAAAAGGAGAGAGAGAGAGAGGGGAGAGAGAGAGAGAGAGGGGAAAAAGGGGAGAAAAGAGAAAAGAGAGAGAGGAGGAGAGAGAGAAAGGAGAGAGAGAAAGAGAGAAAAGAG
>NC_051390.1:46380060-46387560 GCF_015228065.2 Penaeus monodon | reverse complement strand
CCGTCCTTGTTGATGTCGATCGAGCGGGCCAGGTCGGCGATGTCCTCCTTGGGGATGGGGACGTCGATGTGGCGACTCAGCAGCTCGCACGTCTCGCTGAATTCGTCCATGCTGATGTAGCCTTTGGGGAGTCAGTTAACGGTGGTAAGTCCTTGACCGAGTATGGATAAATGGTCTATTATGGAGAAATAGGGTCGCCCATACTAATGTCATAATCTTTGAGGGAGTCAGTTAACGGTTGGTAAGGTCTTGTCTGAGTATGAATAAATGTCCTATTAATGGAGAAATAGGTTCGTCCATACTAATGTAATAATCTTTGGGAGAATCGGGTAACGGTTTGTTAGCTCACGTCAGAGTATGAATAAATATATAACGTGGCCTTTGAGGGTGTCGGTGAGCGTCAGTTAACGTTTGGTAAGCTCTCGTCTGAATATGAGTAAGTGATACACAAATGAAAAAAAAAGGATTCGTTCATGCTGATGTTAACGGTTGGTAAGTTCTTGTGTGGGTATGATTAAGCGATATATCAATGGAGAAATGAGTCCACACTCATGGTTTGTAAGCTCATGTCAGAATATGAGCAAAGGTATTAATAGATTTGCCTATGCTGATGTAGCCTTTGAGAGTGAGTTAATGATTGGTTAGCTCTTGTCTGAATCTGAATAAATTATACATTAATAGAAACGTGGATCCATACATGCTGATGTGGGATCGATAAGTTCATGTCAGAATATGAATCGATTAAGCTATAATGAAAAAATAATAATATTCGGGCATGATGATGTAACCTTTGACGGGGGTCAATTAATGAAATACAAGGAGATATGTACTCATGCATGCTGATGTGAGAGTTAGTTAATGGTTGATAAACTCTTAAATGAATATGAATAAGTAATATATCAAATGTGATAGGGATTCATGCACTCTGATGTAACCTTTATGGGAGTCAGTTACTACTATGTCAGCTCTTGTCTGAATACGAATAAATTATGCATTAATGAAGAAATGAATTCCTGCATTTTGATGTGAGAGCCATGATCACAGCTAAGTTCATGTCTAAATATGAAGTGTTACACCAATCGAGAAATGGATTTGTACATGCTGTTGCAACTGCAGGGAATTAATTGATGAAGTTATCGTTGATGAGATGATGAGTAAATAAATGGATAAATAAATGCAATCTGAAGATGAATATGGATATAAACAAATCACTTTTTATATAAATACGTAAAGGCGTGTAAAACAGATAGACAAATAGAAAGTGAGGTCGATGAATGGGAAATAAAATGATAAATAAATAGATAATGATAGCTAATTAGTAAGAAAAATGTTAAGAGAAAATGAGAGCTAGACAGAGAGAGAGAGAGAGAGAGAGAGAGAGAGAGAGAGAGAGAGAGAGAGAGAGAGAGAGAGAGAGAGAGAGAGAGAGAGAGAGAGAGAGAAAGAGAAAGAGAAAGAGAAAGAGAAAGAGAAAGAGATAGAGAAAGAGAAAGAGAAAGAGAAAGAGAAGAGAAAGAAAAAGAAAATGGAAAAGGAAAAGAATCAGAGATAGAGAAAGTAAAAAGAGTCAGTGACAGACACACAGAGACACAGACAGACAAACATATAGAAAAACTACAACTTACCTGAATTATCCTTATCAATTAACCTGAAGATCGTCTCCATACTACTCTTGTGTCTATACAGAGCTTCGACCACCGTAGGACCGCCCTGTTTTAGTGTTATTTGTTAGTAAATCATTATGTCTGTTTCTCGACTTCAGTATTTTGTTTTATTACTGTGTGTGTATGATTGTGGGTTTGAGTATTTTGTATTTGTAAATTCTGCTGTTATTATGATTACTATTATCATCAACAGTAGTATTAATATCGTTATGGTAATAATTATTATTATATTTATTCTTAATCCCTGCCATTATAATTATGATATATTATATAGTTCTCATGGTTACCATCAGTATCACTATTACTACTGTTGTTATTATGGTTATCAGTTTGTTACATTATTATCATCAAGATTTAAATTCTGAATTTCATATCATTAGCATTATTTTCGCATCTCATATTATTATCATTAATTCTAAACCTCATATCATTAGCATTAATTATGAGATTCATATCAATAGCATTAGTTCTAAACTTCATATCATTAACATTAATTCTGAACCTCCCATCATTAGTATTAATTCCAAATCTCATATCACTCGCATTAGATCTAAACCTCATATTACTTACATGAATTCTGAACCTCGTATTACTAGCATTAATTCTGAACATTAGCCTTAATTCCGAACCTCACACAATTAGCATAAATTCCGAACCTCGTAAGATTAGCATAATCCCCCATCATTCACCATAAGTAGTTACCCCCCTCTCTCTCCCTCTCCCCCCTCCCCTTCCCCTCCCTCTCCCCCTCCCCTCCCCTCCCTCTCCCCCCACCTCACCTTCACGGCCAAATTCTTCTTGAAAGTTTCCTCACTGAAGGTACTCTTATAATCGACCATATCTGTGATGGGATGCAATGTCACTATTTTCTCCCTCAGCACTCGCCACGGCAGGTTGAGATGACTCTCTCTTTCCATCACTTCCACCCAGTCGCTCACGGTGATGTACCCTGGATGAGGAAGAAGAGAAGGAGAGAATGGTAATAAAGGGGAAGGTGAAGTTAAATCGTCACTTCCGACCTCGTTGCTCACGGTGATGCAATCTGGAAGAGGAACAAGGAAGGGAGAGAAGTAGGGAATGATGAGAAGGAGGAAAGTAAGTGAGTAAGGAAAGCCTACCCTGGAAGAGGAAGGGAAGCAAGAAGGGTTGAATTAAATCGTCTTTTCCACCCAGTTGCTCGCGGTGATGTAAACTGGAAGAGGAAGAAGAAAGGAGAAGAAAGGAGAAGAAGAGAATGGTATGAAAAGGAAGGATGAATTAATCCGTTGGGGATTTTTTTCTTTTCTTTCTGTCTTTCTTTTTTGTGCTTCAGTTTATTGATGAAGAAGCTTGGAAGTGGAAGGAAGGAAAATAAGCAGAGAAGTTTTATTTAAAAGGAAAAGTGAAATAATATATTGGGATAGCGGGATTGATAGGATTCAGTTTATTGCTGTTGTTGTTATTATTCATTTTATTCAGTTACCAGGAAAGATTAATTAATCCGTTGGAGATAATCTCGGCATTTTGTTTAGTTCAATTTGGATAAGATTAAGTTTTGGTTATAGATTTCGGTACACTTTTCCCTCTCCATGACTTTCACTAACTTTGATACACTTTGACATAAGAACGAATGGAAAAGTAAAAAAAAAAAAAAAAAAAAAAAAAAAAAAAAAAAAAATAGCAAGATGAAATAGAAGTTGAATTAAAAATAAAAATAAAAATAATTCAGGATCGTCAAGTCTTAAAGATCCAATTTGATGGAAAAAGTTGTGATTTGACCTTCTTAAAAAT
The DNA here is from genome assembly GCF_015228065.2 of Penaeus monodon. Taxonomy (NCBI): domain Eukaryota; kingdom Metazoa; phylum Arthropoda; class Malacostraca; order Decapoda; family Penaeidae; genus Penaeus; species Penaeus monodon. The sequence goes on along the minus strand of NC_051390.1, from coordinate 46,384,126 downwards.
TCTTTTGCTTTTTGGTTATAGATTTTATTTCCACCTTCTTTAACAGTGACGTGAACTAAATGACTCATAGCGGTGCATTCTGGAGTAAAACGAGAACAAAAAGGTACAGGAGACGAAGGGAAAAAAAAAGGGAATCATTTGAAGGGAAAATTATGGATCATTGGATGGGAGAATTATGGATCCTTTGATGGGAATATTATGGATCCTTTGAAATGAAAATTATGAATCATTTGAAGAGTAAATTATGGATCATTGGATGGGAAAAATATGGATCCTTTGAAGGGAAAACTGTGGATCATCTGAATGGAAAATGATAGATTCTTTGATAGGAAGATCATGGATCCTTTGAAGGGAAAAGTATGGATCGTTTGCGGGGAAAATTGTAGATTATTTAAAGGGAAAATTGTGGATCCTTTGAACAGGAAATTAAGGATCATCTGAAGGAAAAATCATGGATCATTTGATGGAAAAATTATTGATCATTTGAAGGGAAATTTAGGAATCATTTGATGGGAAAAGTAGGTAGCATTTGAAGGGAAAAGTAAAGATCATTTGAAGTGAAAGAAAGTTATAATCATTTGATGGGAAAATTATGAATCATTTGTTAGGATGATTGTGGATCAATTTCAGGATAAGTTATGGCTGATTTGATGGGGAAATTATGAATCATTTGAAGGGAAAAATGAGGACTATAAAAGAAATAATGGGATTTATGTCAAAAAGGTTCTTTTCCTCTAGTTCTAGCTTTAGTTTCAGCTTTCTCTTCTCGTGACTTGAAATAAGTAAAATTCAATAAATAACAAACCTCTGATGACAAACATGAAAGGATATCTTAATATGTAAATATATCAATTTCAGTTCTTGATAACAGAATAAGGACTTATATAGGAAGAAAAAGAATGAAATGTAAACAAAAATGTATAAAAGCGACCGTTTTATTAGGTAATATTGTTTTTTTTTATGTAGCCTGGAATAAGAATGTACTTTAAACGGAGAATGAATAACACATGATCAGGTAGGAAGTAAAGAGGTTTAATCCTATTAATCACAAGATCCAGTAAGTTTCAGTTCTGGATAACACAATAACAGGTTCTCAGGAAAGAAAACAGAGAACAGAGAATCCAAAAAAATATAACAATTTGGTTTGTTATCAGTACTTTGGTGCACGCTAGTAAAAATGTAACCTTTTAAAGATAAAGAATAAATAAGGGGGTCAAATAATTACAGTTTCTATTGGTTTTAGTTATATATCCTGTAGTAGCTTTTCTTCATGGTAACTTAAGCTTAAATGTGAAAGAAAAGCAGAAGGGCAGATTATAATAAACAGAAGCAGAAAAAAAGGGAAGAAATGTGTTATGATTATGTGAATTTTTAGTCTCTAATAATATACTGTATTCTGGCTCGGTTTCCTCTTTCCTGGTGATTTAGAACGGTAAGGAGATAAGTTTAGAGAAAAAGATATATATATCTCAGTAAGCAAAAAAAAAAAAAAAAAATCGTTCTTGAGAGTGTTAGTGATGAAGCCTGATGAAGAGGAGACCTAAAACGGTTGAAGTTTTATTTAAAAGACTCTTTGTTATATGTGAAGTCGTGCTGAAGCAATGGCAAGATAAACAGATAGTGAAAGCATGTTAGATTGTTAATTTTTCTTTTTTATTTTTTACTGTGACTGCTTTCTATTCTTCTTTCTTAACGATTGTTTCTCATAAGATTCCTCTCCCTACCTTTGTTGTCTTTATCCTTCTGCTGGAATGCCTGTAGGAGTCTAGACTTCGAAGCGTTGATTTGACTTCGCAGTTCCCTGAAGGCAGAGGTCTCCATCCTTCCTACGCGCTCTCTTATGGTCAGTTTTCGAGACCTGCGAGTGGGAGGCAAAGGGAGGAAAAAGCAATGATGATAATGTGGTTTGGAATCGAGTGAAAGGGGGAATGGCTGAGTAGAAAATCAACTTGTATTGAGAGAGAGAGGGAGGGAGAGAGGGAGAGAGGGAGAGAGAGAGAGAGGAGAGAGAGAGAGAGAGAGAGAGAGAGAGAGAGAGAGAGAGAGAGAGAGAGAGAGAGAGAGAGAGAGGGGGGAAGGGAAGGGAAGGTGCTGTACATCTTCGAAAAGATAACCATAAAAAGGTATAACGAGTTAGTAGGATCCTACCTTACGCAAAGCGAATATCACACTCCCAGGTATTTCCACATCACCACTATAACAATAAGTGAAGTGACATACAAAAAAAGAAATCTACGGCCTGATGTCATGATATCGAAAATGCAACAATAAAATAAAAGAATGGAAAGCTATAACAAGAAGCACTAAGAACCTACTTCATATCTGCCGTGTACTGGACGAAGTGGGGCTCCAGGCGAGGACCCTGTAGCTTGACATAGGCCCCTCTGTTGGACCCGGCCTCGTAGTAGTTGGAAGCCGAGAAGATGGTCAGACACTGTGGAGAGGTGGAGGCTGTTCGGATGAAGTTTTTTTTTTTTGGGGGGGTACTACAATGCTATTTCGAATATGCCTTTGTTTGCCTTTCTTTTGCGTTTTTTTTTTTTGTTTTTTTGAGGGGGGGGAGGTAGCTGTTTCACTTCGATTGTTTTATTGCCTCGCGATTAAAGGATTTTGCTCACTATAAGAATAATAGGCTAATGTGTGCGTGTTATCATCATGGCTATAAACCAAGTTTTATCGTTGTCTGTAGATAATCACTCATAAAATACCGGATCAAAATTCTTATCATCGAATTTTACGCTAAACTCCAATACAATAATAAAGAAAAACATAATATTCACTTTTACTATTTAACTATGCAAGAAAATCACAAGCCACAACTACACCATACCGTATTGTTGTGCGTGAATTCGTATCCTTCTGGTTTGCACTCATGGGATCGGATAAGGAGCGAGAGGCCGTTCTTCATGAGCAGGTCCCTGGTGATGTCAGGACCGAAGTAACTTCCTCCGCCTCTGAAGGAGTTGGGCCGACATCCCAAGTGTGGCTGGGGGTCGCTCCACAGAAGGTCCAGCACCTGGTGATTGGGGGCATGAACGTGTTAGCAACGTGTTTTGTTGTCGTTTGTTCTCTTCTCTTCTATAAATTGATGTATGAAATGGTGAATCAGTGGATTAGTGTGTAGCTAGTTTCGATATGTGATTAATATTGTAGCTAAAAAAATAGACACTGTTTTCAAGACAATGCAGTGGATATGAACTGAATTTTGTTGGTAATTTTACAAGAATCTTCCGCTATGTTACGCCGCTGTTTCTCATCGCCTTAGATATAATTTTCACGCATACGTAATAATAACACAATTCAGTCAGTCTTTGGACTGTATCTCCCGTTCCATTTTAACTCACTGTTGCCGGGTGAATGTTTTGTCGACTATTTGTCAATTTGCACATAAGTGGCTCCACTAGTGCTTAGTTACCAAGGAGCCTGTAAATACGCCATCGCGACTTCACCTGTCTTCCCCTTTCCTTGAATTTTCGGGATATTTTTCTAATGCTTTTTATATCGATGCTGTTGATAATATTATTAATATTTATTATTATTGTTGTTTTGTTGTTGTTGTTGTTGTTATTATTATTATTATTATTATTATTATTATTATTATTATTATTATTATTATCATTGTTATTATTATCATTATCATTATCATTATCATTATTATTATCATCATTATTATTATTATTAGACCCGCTCAGGAAAGGATCTTTATAATGGAATTGCTCTTGCAAGATAAAAAAAAAAAAAAAACTTCAATATTTAGTGTAGCATTGCAAGAGCATCATATAAAAAAATAAGCTGCTGTAGGTACTTTTCGTGTGATTGCAAGATTACGAAGAAAATGATAGTGGTTTTAGTCCAGTAAAGGATGAAATTGATTATTATAAGTTAGCAATGCTGCATTTACTGTCTGGGTGTGGCTACTTTTGTTCACTAAATCATCGCGTGTTCATAAAACAATTATAGTTTTAATGATGATAGAAATTACATTAATGTATGATAATGCGATGAGTATGAGGAAGATGATGATTATGAAAATATAGCTAGAATAGTAAAAGTAATATTATTAATA
>NC_051390.1:46322560-46325060 GCF_015228065.2 Penaeus monodon | reverse complement strand
TCTCTTCTCTTCCTCTCTCCTTTCTCTCTCTCTCTCTCTCTCTCTCTCTCTCTCTCTCTCTCTCTCTCTCTCTCTCTCTCTCTCTCTCTCTCTCTCTCTCTCTCTCTCTCTCTTTCTCCATGACGATATTTCTCGAGAGTGCTATCTTCCTTCCTTCAGTATTTTAATCCGTTAAAAGTGTGCTTCCTCCCCAAGGGTATCCGTGAGTAATTTCTTTATTCCTTTGCTAAATTTTTCTCGTTGATTACGAAAGGGGAAAATTTAAATATTTCATGATACTTTGTAATTAAACTCTTTTTTATATCTTTCTTTCTTTCTTTTTGTGGTTTGTTTTCATTCTTCTTTTTTTTTTTTTTTTCTTTTTTTTTCTTTTCTTTTCAAGTGACAAAGTTTTTAGAGTTTCTCTCGAGTCATTAACTCAAAATAGGCTTTGATGAAATTTTTATATGTCTTTTAAAGCCTTTTCAAGTCGACTTTTTGTTAGTGTGAGTGTTTTTCTATATGTTTGTGTGTCCTTGTTGTGTTGATGCGGTGTGCCTGAAAGCAGATATAGAGATAAATATTTTAACAAAGCAATAGATTAGTAGAGAAAATATGTATATACGGAGGAGAATGAGAGAAAAAAAAACAGAGGGAATAAAGAATAATCTTACTGAATTTATCACGCAGGAATACATCAAAACATAAATCATCTATTTTTCCTTTTTTCCCCGTTTTCTAATAACTTTGTCCCCTTCCCGTTTTCTGTCTCGATCCCACTCACTCAGCATTACTAAGGTACATTACCCGTCGTTTTCTCGCTCCATGCTTTATAACCCTAAATAACGTTGAGAAACTCCTTCTAAAACGGTCTATAATTTCATAAAATGACGAAGGGAGGAGGTATAAAAAGGAAAGTTTCATAAACTTATTCTACGGCGGTCGTAAAATCTGATCCTTTTACCCCTTATTTCGGAAATAAGAATAAAAAAACTTTGTTAGCAAACTCTCTAATTCATTCCGATCAGTGTAATTTGCATCATTATGGATTTTAAATTGCATAAAAGGACTTCCATTTTGCCAAACGGAAGATGAATGAGTTATCAAGGCCAGAAAATCCTTTCTAGCAATCATCAACAGTTGTTATATACACACATACACACACTCCTATCTATCTATATATTTATCTATTTATCTATTTGTCTGTCTATCTCTCTATATCTCTCTCTATAGATAGATAGATAGATAGATAGATAGATAGATCCAAAATACAAATGTACTTTGGTAATAAATATCAAAATCTATATATTCTAATCGTATATTGCACGTTAACATAAAAGTTTAGATTGCGTCACACATAACAGAAAACGAGCTCAAGTGCCAAAATTATAGTTAGGATAAAGCATAGGTCTGATTTGTGTTTCTGAAAGTCATCTTTGACAATTTCAAATGCATCCCCATCCACGTGTATAAGAATAAAAGCGTTCACATTACTATAAAACAAAATTTGAATCTATGCATCCGCATCAGCGAATCGAAAACGAGAGGGAAAGGAGGAAGGAGGCAAAGAGGGAGAGGGAGAGAGAGAGAGAGAGAGAGAGAGAGAGAGAGAGAGAGAGAGAGAGAGAGAGAGAGAGAGAGATAGGCTAGAGAAAGAGAGAGAGAGGGGGGGGGAGACAAATAAAGAGAGAGAGAGAGAGAGAGAGAGAGAGAGATAAGCTAGAGAAAGAGAGAGAGAGGGGGGGGGAGACAAATAAAGAGAGAGAGAGAGAGAGAGAGAGAGAGAGAGAGAGAGAAAGAGAAAGACTAGAGAGAGAGAGATAAGAGTGATACACATCCCCGTGGCCAAGGTACCTTGACCGCGGCTTCATCAATGGACGAACCAAACCATGAAATTAATCTGCTCGCCTCGCTGCCTCCTTTCACCCAGCGATCAGAAGTCAGTCACTCTAAGGATGCTCTTCGTGTAGGAAAATGCACTCGGTCTTTTCAGGCAAACTGTCAGTTAAGTATGGGGATCCCAGGGTTGTGTGTGTGTGTGTGTGTGTGTGTTTGTGTGTATGTGTGTGCGTGCGTGTGAGTGCGTGTGTGCGTGTGAGTGTGACCCCATTTCACCCCTCTGAAAAAAAAAAAAATCCAGCTCGGTTTAACCAAGCTAAGCTGGAGTTTCCCTCCGTATTAGCCCGCGACTTTTAATCACTTACGAAAAATCTCTGAAGGAAAAAAGAGAGAGAGAAAAAAAAGATAAAAAAACAACGAAAAAGAGCAGCCAAGCACATGGCATTATTAGCCTAGCGATCCATAATACGATATCCGGTAATTATACAGCCCAGTTGCCAGTAGGATCATTAATTGGTAATGAATGAGCCTCCGGTAGAGACTGATACGTAAAATTGGTCTTATTAAAGATTATTATAGTGTGTTAATGATTAACAAACTGGAATGAAGAAAGGAAAATTATATAAATAGAATAATAAACAACAATAATAAAATAGAAAGGGAGAATCCCAATTAAAAGTGA
>NC_051390.1:46302560-46307560 GCF_015228065.2 Penaeus monodon | reverse complement strand
TTCTTCCGAGAGTGTAAAAAATATCCTTGTAAAGACTGAATACAAAATTAACAAGGTAACAGCGAGAAAAAAAAAAAAAACTTTCTTTTCTCATAAACGTTTTTTTCTGACTCGGTTCGTAAACGTTTTCCCCTCATGAACCTGAATACAAATAAGGTTGCTGGTGGCACCCAGCACGCTTCGTTTTAGAAAATGAAGGAAGGAAGCAGAGCAAACATTTAAAGATATCAAAATGAAAACGAATTATGAAATGAAAGTGAGAAAGAGGATGAAATTCAGAATGATTTAACATATTCAATCGTCTGTGGTTTATAAAGCTGTCATTTTTTCTTTTTTTTTCTTTTTTTTTGTCATTATTTGTAAAAAAAATAATAATAATAAAAAATCTATGAGTAAATGAGCTATAAAAATATCACGCATCATTATATAAGATGGGTAGATAAATTAGCAGGTAAGCCACTAAACAAAAATATAAATATAATTATTTTCAAGAAGTATATCACCATTAAATACATTTTTCTGTGAATATGTCAATATAAAACACACTCGCTCTCTTTCTTAACAAAATGTCACTTAAACTTCATAATCAAATTAGTTCGAGGTTATCACAGCCTTATCTTTTCTTAATGTTATTCTTAGCGTTGATAAGGTTCAAAATGGGCCCCGCGTTCCACGAGACGCTTGAGGATATGTCCCCAATAGAGCAGGCTTAATAAGACTTCTTTTTAAGTGTTTTTTTCCGTCTTCTCCTTCTCTCCATTTGTTTATCTTCTTCGATTTCTTTTTCTTCTGCTGCTGCTGCTGCTTCTTTCTCCTCCTCCTCCTTCTCCTCTTCCTCTTCCTCTTCCTCTTCTTTCTCTTCTTCCTCTTCTTCCTCTTCTTCCTCTTTTTCCTCTTCTTCCTCTTCCTCTTCCTCTAACTCTTGCTCTTGCTCTTGCTTTTTCTCTTCCTCTTCCTCTCCCTCCTCCTCCTCCTACTCTTCCTTCTCCTTTTCCTTCTTCTTCTCCTCCTCCTCTTCCCCCTCCTCCTCTTCCCCCTCCTCCTCTTCCCCCTCCTTCTTCCCCCTCCCTCTCCCCCTCCCTCTCTCCCTCCCTCCCTCCCCTCCCTCTCCCCCTCCCCCTCCCTCCCCCCCCTTCCCCCTCCCTCTCCCCTCCCTCTTCCCCCTCCCTCTTCTCCCCTCCTCTACCCTCCCTCCTCTTCTCTGCCACTATCCCTCTCCCCCTCCTTCTCCTCTTCCCTCTTCCCTACCCCACTCTTGCTCCTGCCTCTATACCCAACGCCTACTTCTCCTCCTAGTTAAAACGGCTATCGCAAAATCTTAATTAAAACTCAGCTAAAACACCGTAATCGTGTACATATTTCTGCTCTTGAGTCTTTACACCATCTGCTATGTTAGATAGAAATTCTAATACGCAGACGGAACGAATAATTCAATATAGCAAAAAAAAATATAAATAATAAAATGAAAATAAGATCAAAAACGGAATAGTAAAAAACAACAAAACAAAAATAAACGAAAAAAAAAATGTAAGCATATCGTTATGCCAGAGTTGAGACATAGCGATCTGTATTAAGATTCGAAATTACTTTCCTGCCAGATTTCGAAATTACTTTCTTGCGAATATCATTTTCTTCTGGTGTATTCTTATTAACAGTGTCTTTCTTGTTATTGTGTTCATACTATTGCTGCTATAACAAGGCTGAATCGGTTAATTTATGATTCCAATTGGACATCCTTGGTCTAGGAGGAGAAGCAGTTTTCATGGTTTTTGTTTTGTTTGTTTTTTTGTTTTATGTTACGGTATTTCTGTATACTTCCCGTTTTCTTTGTATTGGAGATTTTCTGGATGACTCATGTTGTTGCATGAAGATGGGTTTTCTGCAACCTATCTTGCTCTCCATGGCATATTTTTTTAAATCCTTGTCTAACTTCTCAAAGCTCTGTTATGATTGATATAAACGTGTATTAAGCATTTTTTTTTTTTTTTTTTTTTTAGCTTAGCAATTCCATATATTACGTATTTTTTTCTTTCTTTTTTTTCCTTTTCCATTAAGAACAGGTGTGGAATAGTTACGAGACACGCTTTCTCTTTGTACTCAAGGAATATCATATTCCATTTACCCTACTTTATAATTCTTGCTTTTGTTGTTGTTGTTGATGTTGTGTGTTTGTCCCATCATAATCGGGCTCCAATGTTTACAAGAGCTCTCAATAGACTTTTCACATAACGAGCATAGCTATTTTCTGCGCTTGCAAATCTCCAAAGGATTGTTACAACAGTTTCCATCGAATCTGCATTTTTTGCGTTCATTTTGACCTTATTGACGATTCAAATGCAAGAGAGAGCTACAGTTCGTCTTCCTTGTTCATGATTTCCTTGATCCAATTTACCCTAGGTGCCTGTTGCTCTGCTTTTAAAGTTAAGCCCTAATTCTCTTAAACATTCATCTTTTTAATTACTTTGGCTTCTGAATGGCGTTTCCTTTCTTCATAGTCTGACAGTATTTTACCCACAATTTCCTGGTGTTGTTTTTGTATCCAATTTTAGCTATTTATTCCTTTTTCTTTTTTTTTATTTCTTTTTTCTTTCCTCTCAGCTCCTATCGATCACAGTGGTCTCTCTGCTTTGTTTTTAAGAACGGCAAACGACAGCAGTAGGAAACTAATAGGCGCATCATCCCTTCCTCCTAGCGTGATACCTAGCACATAGTAATGTCTGTTTATCTTCAACGAATGACATAAAATATTGATACCTATTGTTTGAAAATACCAAGGATTAACCACGTTCATTTTCTTAAAATGTAGTATAGCAGGCCCCATGGTATGTAATGATCTTTACTGTCTTATATAACTGCGCAACAGTACATTATATTCGGCCAACATAGGCAGCTGCTATTAACACATTCAATGGGCGAGCACGTAGAGGGTGCAGTACACTGTGAACAGCCGGAATCCTGACCCATATTCACTACCGTGCTTTATCACGAAGCCGCGATGAGTAGAGTAGAAAGTGCGGTAGAATGCACGAGAACCTGAGGGGATCATTGCCGTAAATGAACTCTCTATCAGCACCTTCATAACACTTAATCTTTCCTCACTAAGTAGACGCCAGCAACTTATTCCTGATCTTCTTAGAGACGGATCTTGAGTTTATTGTTTGAATTTCCTGGAATTCATTTGGTTCTTAAGATTCTGCCAGCATCTTCTGTTCTGAGGATCTCCACTCCTGCACTTTTGATCTTATCATTCTCCAGAGCTCGTAAGATACTCTTATGCTTTTGTACCTCCTTGAGGATTTTATGCAAATTCCCCGATTCGGAATGTCATCCCAGTGTCGCAATCAAATATTTGCCTCTTTTCAACAGTCAGTTTAGTCTCCTGATTTTTGTCTTTGTCATAAAGCAGTAAATTACTCATAAAAGATGATAGATACCCTTTCCCCTAATCCATTCCCGGGAGAAAACCCTCCTTTGCTCTTCGAAGGTAATTGTCAAGGGGATTAGTCATTCTCCTTACCTGTACATTTTCTTATCGTTTTATAGATGTTGATCTAGTAAATACAACGTTTGATCTATGATTTTTTTTTTTTTTTTTTTTTTTTTTTTTTTTTTTTTTTTTTTTTTTTTTTTTTTTTAGTAACCAGTCAAGGGTTTTGTCTTTCTTCGTTTGTAGTTTCTAAAAACGAATGATTAATCTTAACTGATCCTTCGCCTTCTTGCTGTTTCTTCTTACAGGAAACCAAGCATCAAGTTTATTGACTTCTTCCACAAAGATTCACTTTAATCTTTTCACACAAGATGGTAGACGTGTGATTGAGCGCTTATATAAGAAAGTGCTTCCTTTTTAAGTTTTGCTTTAGTGTTATGCAAGTTCTTTAATGATTCCTGGTAGTACACATCTCATTGCCATCTGCTATATATCTGTTATTTATCTGTTATTTATTCTTATTTAATGTTTCATTGCTTCATAAAGGTTTGGGAACTCTCCGTACCAGTCCATCACTTTCTACTTTCCCGTTTTTCTAGTTGTGTTTGGGTCTTTGTTGTCGTAATGTTCAGATCAGCCTTTTTCTGTGTTGCTTTTTATTTGCTTCATTCATCCTTTATTATTTTGCGGGGCATTTTAGCACAAATTTTTATCGAGAACAATGTGCTTTTGTTCTGCTGATGGTGTTACGTTATCATTTTTTTTATTTTATCCGAGTTTCAAATAAGCATTTCTGGTCTGTTTGAAAAAGGGGGGTTTTACGTGGACAGTTTGTTTCCATTCTTTGTACTGTACTTTCTAATTTTAGCAGCCTTTCCTTTTATTCTTCGTTTTGGCTGTTTGGTCACTTTGCATATTCTCTCTTCCCTTCCGTGATCATTTTACTTTAGTCTCCTCTGTTTTTTTTGTTTTTGTTTTTTTTTTTTCATTTCCACTGATCCAACTTTCTTACATCTTTTATAATGCTTCTAATCATCATTTCTATCCATTGTTTCCACTATGGTTTACGCTGAATCTTTTGTTCCTCCTTTCATTGTTTCCGATGTGTCTTAAGCTACATTGTCAGCTAATAATAATCATGCCTTAAATACTCTGTCAGGCGATTTTATCTATTGTCCTGTTTACTTCAGAGGTTTTTTATTAATCTTGGACTCGAACTCATGCTCTCGAGGTGGCTGGCTCTAGCTCGTCAAACTTCCCTCAGTTAATATTAAGTCTTTGACAATGATGAATATGATATTGAAAATAACAATAATGATAACAGAATTAACTATATCAACATTAATAATAATGATAATAATAATAATAATAATAATAATAATAATAATAGTAATAATAGTAATAATAGTAATAATGATAATAATAGTAATAATAATAATAACAATAATAATGATAACGATAATAATAATAATAATAATAATAATAATAATAATAATAATAATGATAATAATAATAATAATAATATATAGCTAAAGCGAAGACAACAAAAAAAAACACAAGAAATCCAAACAGT
>NC_051390.1:46280060-46285060 GCF_015228065.2 Penaeus monodon | reverse complement strand
ATCGTGATGATAATAAATGAAATGCAAAAGCCGTTCTTGTATTATCTATTTTTGGATTTTGAAGTGCCGGAGGGAATTAACCTCGCTTTTATGCTCTAATGTTTTTGCCTGTAATATTATGAAGAATCTCTGCTTCTCTGTCTCTGTATCTTTCTCTCTCTTTCTCTCTGTCTTTATATATATATATATATATATATATATATATATATATATATATATATATATATATATATATATATGGGGGCTGCGGTGGCCGAATGGTTAGAGCGTCGGACTCAAGACTGTCACGACGGCAATCTGAGTTCGAGGGTTCGAGTCACCGACCGCCGCGTTGTTTCCCTTAGGCAAGGAACTTCACCTCGATTGCCTACCTAGCTACTGGGGGACCAAGTCAGCCCAAGTCAGTGCCGGGTAAATAGAGATGGTGACTCGATAAAAACACCGGGCGGAAGGCAATGGCAAACCACCGCTCTAAATTGCCAAGAAAAATCATGGAAGCACATGATCGTCAAGGCTGCGGTGGTCGAATGGTTAGAACGTCGGACTCAAGACTGTCACGACGGCAATCTGAGTTCGAGGGTTCGAGTCACCGACCGCCGCGTTGTTTCCCTTGGGCAAGGAACTTCACCTCGATTGCCTGCCTAGCCACTGGGTGGCCAAGCCAGCTCATGTCAGTGCTGGTCCCAAGCCCGGATAAAATAAGAGAGAATGTTACCTAAAAAGTTAACACCGGCACTCTCCGTGGAAAGGAACTGGGGACCCTACCACGTACTCACTCCAAGAGCATCACAACGTGAAAACTGCAATTGAGTATCATGCTGTGACCACGGCGGCTCAGACATGAACCTACCGTTAAATGATATATATATATATATATATATATGCATATATATATACATATATATACATATATATACATATATATATACATACACACACACACACACTCTCTCTCTCTCTCTCTCTCTCTCTCTCTCTCTCTCTCTCTCTCTCCTCTCTCTCTCTCTCTCTCTCTCTCTCTCTCTCTCTCTCTCTCTCTCTCTCTCTCTCTCTCTCTTTGTCTCTCTCTCTCTCTTTGTCTCTCTCTCTCTCTCTCTCTCTCTCTCTCTCTCTCTCTCTCTCTCTTTCTACTGTGCTACATCTCCGTTCACAAAAGATTTTCATAGAAGCGGATCCTCTTAGAAGTTGCTGCATCTAATCTTGAACTGAAATTGCAGCCTTTCAACTCATCTTCTTGAGCAACCTGCGTTTTAAAACATTTTTGCATCTTTTTCCATGTTTTGCGACATATGTTAATTTCTGGTGACGTTGTGTTTACCTCTATGATTAATGTTGATGTTATTATTTCTTAAAAGCAATGACTGTGTTATTTTTTTCATGATATCCAATGGAATATGAACAATACTGAAAATGATGGTATAGTTATTGGCATCATTATCACTGCTGTCGTTATTATTACTATTATCATTATTATCATTATTGTCACTTTAATATTATATCATATCATAGAAGTATTAGTAGTTGTAATAGTAATAGTAGAAGTAGTAGTAGTCGTAGTAGTAGCAGTAGCAGCAGCAGCAGCAGCAGCAGCAGCAGTAGTAGTAGTAGTAGTAGCAGTTGTGATAGTAGTAGTAGTAGTAGTAGCAGAATAGTAGTAGTAGTAGTAGTAGTAGTAGCAGTAGTATAGTAGTATCATTGTTATTATCATCATTCCCATAATTGTCAGTACTATTAATGACATTCCTATTACCATACATATTTTGTATTATTACTATCAATTTTATTACTATTATTATTATCATCACTATTTTTATCATCATTGTTAGTACAGTTATTATCAATGTTATTATCATTATCATATCATTATCAATATCATAATTTTTGTTGTACATTTTATTATTATTACTATTATTATTATTATTATTATTATTATTATTATTATCATTATTATTATTATCATTATTATTATTATTATTATTATTATTACCATTATTATCATTGTTACTATTATTATTATTATCATTACTATTATTATTACTATCATCATTAATATGATTTTCATGGACATTATTATCAATATTATTGCTGTCATTATTATAATCATCATTATTATCATTATTATTATCATTAGAAAAATATTATTGTTGTTATTATTTGTTTTATTATTATTATCATTATTATTGTGATCATTGTGATTATTATGATCACGATTATTGGTATTATTGTTATCAATATCATTATTATTGCAGTTATTATAATTATTATTGTTATCATTATTTTTTGTTATTGTTATTATTATCATTATTTTTATTGCCATAATTATCATATTACTACTGCTAGTATTATACTTATTGTTATTATCATTAATATTATAATCATTATTATCATCATTACTGCTATTATTATTATTACTATTATCATTATTATTATTGCCATCCTTATCATCATTACCATTATTATTGCCATTATCATTATCATTATTACTATTGTTGTTATTATTATTATTATTACTATCATTATTATTACTGTTATTATAATCATTGTCATCCTTATCCTTATTATCATCATTATCATCACTAGTAGTAGTAATAGTAATAGTAACAGCAGTGGTATCAATATTGTCATCATTATTATTATATTTAGGAATTTCTTTTTGTTAACAGTATCATTATTGTTTTCATTACACTTTTCATCATCATAATGGCATTAGAAGAAAAAGAATGCAGAGGAACATAATAAAATGATAATGATAAGAAGCATACTGATTAAATCAGATGATGAATAAAAGAATGATAATGTCATTAGTATATGCGCTAATTACAAGGTAGATCCAGAGCGGCAAATCTGGCACCGAAATGACGGGCAAGAAATAAAACTGTTTATCTTGGGGTTAATATGCAAGTGGCAAAGGCAAGACACGACTAAAGTGCACGAGAGCATCATCATTTTTTTTTTTTCTTTTCTTTTTTACAGGGAAAGGGTATTTGCATAATTCTGATTGAGTCATCTTGATTGCATCTCCAGGCTTGATGTCTTACTTTGTGGTCTGTTTAATGACGTTGATTCATCTTTCTAGATGTATGTTTGTCTGTCTACTTATCTGTCTCTGTAGCTGGTGGAGTGTGTATGTGTGTGGGAGGCTACGTATGTATGTAGGTGTAGAGTTAGGTTGATATTCGTTCATATTCGTTCGTTATCATCTACCGCTTTCCAGTCGAATTTAAGAAAAAAATATCGTAAATACATTTTAAGAATGATTACTTACTTAACAGCACAACCGATAACCCTTTAAAACGGAGATTGCATTTACCTGTAAACAGAAAGAAAGGCATATCAATATAAAGGTAAGAAATTGTCCAGAATACCCATAAAAAGCCAATAAAAGACAATACCCTGATAACAAAAGCAAAATCCCGGCTAATAAACGTCCTTACTTTAAATCTTAAACACCCCCCCAAAAAAAGCTTAGAGACCAACACATCCAAAATCCTTTTATAATTTCCTCCTCACGTGGAGTGCCGACGGGCCGCCTCTTGCTGTTCATTTGCCAGCCCTTCAAATGCCACTGCGCGCTGCTGGCGAACGGAATGAGAATCGCCCAGAATTCCTTCGCTTTTGATACTCCCCTCGGGATTATAGGGACTCGCGGGAATTACGTCGTCCATTCTAGGGGTGAAGTTTCGGGAAGCTTGTTCCAGGAAATCACGCGAAGGAGCTCTCCCTAGGAATCATTTCGGGGAGGCTCATTCCACGGGTCATCTCGATTTTCTCATCCTAGGACCAGCTGAAGGAATCTTATCCGAAGGACTAACTTATTTTCCGCTCCAAGTTGGGGACTAAGCCTCCTTTGAGCTTCCAACGAGCTTCTAAAGGATGTAGGGTGACACGGCATTAGGGAGAAGACCCTCTAAGAACCCAGGAAATTAGGGAATTCATTGTCATGCTAAACTCAGCGAGCTTACTCTTGGCAGCTCTCTTCAGACGCTGACATCTGGAATTAGTCTAATGAAGTGTGCCATGGAATGAAGGAAAATGTATTGCTGTTGCATTTCCCAAAAGTCACAGTTTAAAGATTTTAATTCAAATTTTAACATGTGACTAAAGTTTTATAAAATGAAATATACGAAAATAGTAATATCTCTCTCTTCTTCTTTTTTTTTGTACTGCCTTTTATCTATGTATCCCATTATAAATCAGTCTATTTATATCTTCTATCTCTTATTTCTATTTTATCCGGGCTTGGGACCAGCACTGACTTGGGCTGGCTTGGCCACCCATTGGCTAGGTAGGCAATCGAGGTGAAGTTCCTTGCCCAAGGGAACAACGCGCCGGCCGGTGACTCGAACCCTCGAACTCAGATTGCCGTCGTGCCAGTCTTGAGTCCGATGCTCTCTCTCGATGCCAACGTCCTTGTAGGACAGGGCACTTACAAAAAAATAAAAAAAAATAATAATAAAAAAATAAATAAATCTTATTTCAGATTAAGTGTTTCAGATAATTTTGTCTCCAGATTCGGAAATTTCCAATTTTTTTTCCCTCCCTGACTTTCCTTTTCTCCATCTCTCCCTCATTATTCCTTACGCTAATTTCCATCCCATTCGCTACATCGATCGATTTCCTTCCTTTCTCGTACGTGGCAGAGAGAATTAGGAATAATCACGAGAAGGAAGAAACGGGAAATTAAGGCAAACAAAAGAGTTAGGAATAATGATGAGAAGAATGAGGAAAAGAGATTAATAAACGACGCTAAAGTATTAGGAATAATGACAGGAAAATGAGAGAAAGAGGAAAGGTAAACAACACCCAACAATTTGGAATAATAACGAGAAGAAAGAATGAGAAAAAAACGTTTGTGTGTGTGTGTGTGTGTGTGTGTGCATATATATATGTATATTTATATACTTATACATATATATATATATATATATATATATATATATATATATATATATATATATATATATATATATATATATATATATATATATATATATGTACAC
>NC_051390.1:46257560-46260060 GCF_015228065.2 Penaeus monodon | reverse complement strand
GGAATGAAAAACGGAAATTTAAAAAAAATGAAAAAGAGGAAATCAAGGAAAGATAAGAACACAAAATAAAGGAAGACGAAGATCGAAAAATAAAAATAATAATTATCTATAGATAAGGAACTGGAAAAAACAGACTCTCCATGTTAACAAGACAAGAAAGGAAGAGAGAGAGAGAGAGAGAGAGAGAGAGAGAGACAGAGAGAAAGAGAGAGAGAGAGAAGGGAAAGAGAGAGACGGAGAGAGAGAGAGAGAGAGAGAAGAGAGAGAGAGAGAGAGAGAGAGAGAGAGAGGGGAGGGGAGGAGAGATAGATATAAGATAGAAAATATGAGAAATAATGAACCGATAGATATAAATAATAGATGAATAGATAGAGATATATGCAGAGATAGAAGAGAGGAGAGAGAGAGAGAGAGAGAGAGAGGAGAGAGAGAGAGACAGAGAGGAGAGAGAGAGAGAGAGAGAGAGAGAAGAGAGAGAGAGAAGGAAAGAGAGAGAGAAGCGAGAGGAAGAAGAGAGAGAAAGAGAGAGAGAGAGAGAGAGAAGAGAGAGAGAGGAGGGGAGACGAGGAGAGAGAGAGAGAAGAGAGAGAAAGACAGACAGAAGAAGGGGGGGGAGGCGAGAGAGAAAAGAGAGAGTGAGAGAGAGAAGGGAGAAAGCTGACATCCAGCTAAGCCATAGATCTCCCACATTCACTCCTTCCCTCTGTTCCTCTCTCGCTCTGTTCAAGACGTCAGGTGGCCAAGCTTGTTCAATTTGTTCGTCCAAGTAAAATGTTCACAAGTTCTGGAACCGTTTTTTTGTATATAAAGTTGGGTTTATGATCCACTTTACTCGTGCTTCGGGACGTTTGCTGTTGTTTTCTCTTCATTTTTCTCCTTTATCTTCTTTTCCTTCCATATCTCGTTCTTTTTCTTCGTCTTTTCTTCGTTATCTTTATTTTCCTTCCTCCTTCTTACTTTTTCTTTCCTTTTTTACATTTTGTTTTCTTCTTCTTCTCCTTTCTTCTTTCTTCTTTTTCTTTATCATCCTCATTATCTTCTTCTTATCTTTCTTCTTCTTCCTTTTCCTTTCATCTTCTTCTCCATTTCCATAGTCTTTTCTTTTATTCTTTCCCATGTTCATCACCTTCTGTTTTCTTTCCATTATCATCATCATTATTATTATTATCATCATCTCAATAATTGCCATTATCATTACTATAATGAAAATGACAATGACAAAAAATAATAATAAGGGCAAAAATAATGATGATAATATCAGTGTTAATAATAATAATAATAATAATAATAATAATAATAATAATAATAATAATAATAATAATAACAATAATAATGATAATAATAATAATAATAATAATAATAATAATAATAATGACAAAAAATAACAATAGGAACAACAAGAAGAATAACATTGTTACTATCACAGTCCCAAGAATAACAAGCGTACCTGAGTGTGAGAATGGACGACTGAACGGGTGAGAGGCCTCCATAGACACATATATTTTGCCTTCCCCTTCCCCCTTCCCCCCAGTCCCGACCACCCCCTCAAAAAGGGTCCAGATTCCTACTAACCTCTCTCGACCTTGCTCATGGCCGGGCTGGAGTGCTTCTTGTAAGGGGAGAAGCCAAACTTGCTCCGTTTTTCTCTTGGTTCCCCATCGCCGTCCTTCTCGGCCCCCACGTCCGTACAGATGCATTTGGAGACGCCGAATCCCATTTTCCGTTCGTTTTCTTGTTCGTTTTCTTTCTTGTTCGTTTTCTTTCCTGTTCGTTTTCTTTCTCGTTCGTTTTCTTTCGCTTGTTTTGGAGGTAGGGCTATTGTAGGTTTGATTTGTTTATTGTTTGTTTCCGCGGGTCTGTGTTACCCCATAGTGGTTGAGTGAAATGTTTGTACTAATGTGAAATCAACATCTTAGTGTTTTATTTCTATAATATCACTATATTTTATATACTCTTATATCTATCTGATTAGTATTTACTTCTTTTATAAGTTCCTCTTCCTTACATCACTGTTAATTTTTCAATCATCATGAACACACACAACTTAAATATATTTCACCATAAATGAAAGACTCTCACTTCTAGAAAGAAGAAAACACTCTTTTCTTCCCACTGTTTCTTCTAGATCACGGTCCTCTTCTTGAATATTTCTGTAAAGAAAGAAAAAATCTAATTACCAAAATGAAGCTCCGTTCGTAAATATCCTTTTTGTTATAATTTTTGTGATTAATTGGATGATAATTAATGTTAAAAGTTAGTAGAACTTGTACTAGAAGTAGTAATAGTAGCAGCTGTTGCCGCAGCAGTAGTAGTAGTAGTAGTACAGTTTATGTCACTATTATTGTCATTGTTGTTATTATTATAATTGTTATCAATAACTGCACTTTCATGATTATTATCATTATCATCATCTTCATTAGTAGTAGTAGTAGTATCACTATCATTATTATGATTATTATCATCATTATTACCATTCTTATTGTCATTATTAATATTATCC
>NC_051390.1:46235060-46237560 GCF_015228065.2 Penaeus monodon | reverse complement strand
CGGCTCAAACATAAACCTACCGTTAGAAAAAAAAAATATCCACCTATACTATATACATACACGTGAATCGATACACAAGTACGCTTACAAACCTATGTATCCCCTATGTCTCACTCAAATTTATTTACTAACGAAGCACATTTCTTCCGTCCGTCCAACAGGCAGCCATTAATAATCCAGACATGTTTGTTCGGCGAATGTGCTGGACCCTGAGTCTTCATCAGTCAAGCGACAACAGAGAATGGCAACATACACTAGGAAATTACGTGTGAAGATTTGCGTAGAAGATGGAAATGAAAAAAAGTGATAGAACACAGACAGAAGAAAACATAATTAGAACATATTAGATAGAGATAAGGAAGTGTCCATACAAACATACAGGTTTTTTTTTTCTATGGTAATACGGTTATTAGTGCAACATTAAACACATACATATTTAGGAGTCTAATCTTATCTTCCATTAAGGTTATGAACGCTTAACATTTAGAATGAATAATTACATTTCTTAATTACAGGGAGATAGTAATGGAAACAAATTTAATTAGATAGAGACAGAGCAGTGAATATATATATATATATATATATATATATATATATATATATATATATATATATATATTATATATATATATATATATATATATATATATATATATATATATTGATTTTTTTCTGATGACGTATTTTCTTTATATAGGTATTCTGGTAATTACTGCATTCATCCAACTAATAAAAAATGACAGTCTAGTTCTCTATTTAATTAAGGTTATGAACGCTTAACAAGTAGAAAAGATTAATAATACCCGTAAGGAGATATACTATTCAAGTGACTACGTGACATAATATAACATAGGCTTCAATTAAAACATAAAATCTCTAAGCTTCTTATTGTGAATATTAATATGGACTTTTAATTCTTATGTTAGATATACTGAAATATACATGAGTCAGTTATGATCTACAATGACATGTGTAGAACAACTATCGCAATACATAGAGTATTTTGAATTTGAATTTGACTTTGTGTATCAGATATAAAACATAAACACATGTACAGCAAATAACAGTCAAGTGTACATGGATGAAATAACAAAAATTAATAGACAACATGAAATAGATAAATGTATCAGATAAATGCCTTTTGGAATGGACGTACGAAAGATTATAAACATGAAGAATATAAGCGTAAGATTAAGATTGGAGGCATCACTTTTGTTAACTGTTTCCGAGTTACCGAAGAAATGCCATTACAGTCCTTATCGAAGAAGTTTGAACCCACGAGCGTAAAATAAAACTGACTTGCAAGTTTAGAAAGAAAAAACAAATGACGCTTAATGTGCGATTCGGCAACTGTTTTGTTGTTTGATTCGCTTGTCCGATTTTTTTGTCTTGTGACTTCGGTGTTGCATTTTTTTGTATTTATCTATTTAATGTAGGTGTCTGTTCTACTTGTTTTTTATTTTGTTTTGTTTTTCTTATCTTTAAGGTTATTTTTAATTAGTTTTTGATATATGTTAGTTGTTTGATGATTAACTTTTTCGCAGATATTAGGATAATATGCCAGGGGTTTACAATTTTTTTTTATTATTCTTAACCCTTTTCTTAGACTCTGAAACAAAGGCAAAAAATTAGAAATAAAAATTATTTAATACTCCACCGGAATAACATTATATCGAGCGTACCACGGCTCACCGTTATAAGTGGCGTGTCAACGAAATTAAAGTTTGGGTAACGTTTCTGCTGATACACAAGTTTGTTTGTCTTTTTGTTTGTCTCTCTCTCTCTCTCTCTCTCTCTCTCTCTCTCTCTCTCTCTCTCTCTCTCTCTCTCTCTCTCTCTCTCTCTCTCTCTCTCTCAGTTTTAACTCTCCGCGACCTACAGCATGAAAGCATTGAAGTATAATTATGTCTCTCTTTCTCTCTTTCTCATTTTTCCCTTCCTCTCCCGCTCTTCCTCTCTCTCTCTCTCTCTCTCTCTCTCTCTCTCTCTCTCTCTCTCTCTCTCTCTCTCTCTCTCTCTCTCTTCCCTCTCCACCTCCATTTTTTTCTCCTTTTTTTCTCCCTCCACCTTTCCTTCTCCCCTCCCCTCCCTCTCTTTTACCCTCTCTCTCATCCCCTCACCCTCTCCATCCTTTCCTCCCCTCTTCCTCTCTCTCTCTGTCTCCCATTCATATTCTCCAGCTCCCTTCCTTGTCCTCTACATCTTTTCCCCCTCTCACTCTCTTTTTCCCCCTCTTTCTCCTTCACTATCCTTTCCCTTTTTCCTTTCATACACACTGTATCTTCCTCTACATTTCTGTTTTTTCTTTAATTTCCATCTTCCTCTCATTCACACTCCGTCTCCCTCCCCTGTTTCTCTTTCTCTCCTTCTCCCTCTACTTCTCCTTCTACCTCTCCCTTCCCCCCTCTCTCTTTCTCCCTGTCTCTCCTTCTCCCTCTTCCTCTCCTTCCCCCTCTCTTTATCTCTCTCCCTCTTTTCATTACCCTCATCACCATCTCCA
>NC_051390.1:46222560-46225060 GCF_015228065.2 Penaeus monodon | reverse complement strand
CTCTCTCTTGAGTCCATCTTTCCCGCACGCTCGATAAGGTAAACCTCATTCATTCATGTTATTGGGATTCTATTTTCTTTCTTCTTCTTCTCCTCCTTTGTCCTTTTATTTCGTTTTATATTCTTCTTTTATTATCTCTTCTTTTCTGCATTTTTTATTTGCATTCGACTGATTCGACTTAACTGTCTTGTTCTTCATCAGGCTTTCTCTTATCCCCCCCTCCTCTACTGCCTCTTCTTCATCCTCATCTATTTCTTCTTAATCTTTTTCTTCTTCTTCTTCTACCTTTTTTCCCTTCTCTTCCAACTCTTCGTCTTCCATCTTATCCCTCCTTCTCCTGTTATTACTATTCCTCTCCCTCTCTTTCTATCCTCCGTTCCTTCTCTTCTTCTGTCTCCAACTCTTTCCTTTCCTCTTTCTCTTCCCTTTCTTTATCTACAGACATGAAAATCTGCTGCCTGGTGGTACCAAAGCGCTAATAATTATTTGGATCACACGCAATTTTTGCACTGACCACATGACCCGCATCTTTCACGCTCTCTCTCTCTCTCTCTCCTCTCTCTCTCTCTCTCTCTCTCTCTCTCTCTCTCTCCTCTCTCTCTCTCTCTCTCTCTCTCTTACTATCTATCTTCTATCCTCTACTCTCTCTCTCTCTCTCTCTCCTCTCTCTCTCTCTCTTCTCTCTCTCCTCTCTCTCTCTCTCTCTCTCTCTCTCTCTCTCTTCTCTCTCTCTCTCTCTCTCTCTCTCTCTCTCTCTCTCTCTTTCTCTCTCTCTCAATCTATATCCCTCATACATACATACATACACACACAGATACTTATATGCATACATACATACATACATACATACATACATACATACATAAATACATACATACACACATACATACCTACTTACACACATGAACGTATACAACCATTTTCCTTCATACTGTCTATTCACTCCCCATTCTTCTTCTCGTTTCTTTTCCCATTTACTCTTTCTTTCTCCTCCCCCCCCCCCTCGTTACCCCCCACTGCATTTTCCTCCACAGCAAATTGTCATTACTTAAGGATCAATATTGCGTGCCCCTTCCGAGCTCAGGTGAGGCATTGTGTTGGATTAGGAGAGGAAATGCCAAACTTTAGAAAGGTGTTGATGTTTAACTGGACTGGCCTGCGTGCTGTGATTGTGCTGTGATTGTGCTGTGCTTGTGCTGTGCTTGTGCTGTGCTTGTGATGTGCTTGTTCGCGTGCAGTGTGGAGTTTTTCCTATTTTTCTTAGCGTACGACAATCATAATTTATGTTTTTTAGTGTATATTATATAAATAAGTGTTTGTGCGTGTGTGTGCGTTTGTACACACACATACAGATATATGTGTGTGTATGTGTGTGTGTGTGTGTGTGTGTGTGTGTGTGTGTGTGTGTGTGTGTGTGTGTGTGTGTGTGTGTGTGTGCACATATCTATACAAACATATATATTTCAAATAAAAACAATAAAGACTTTTTTTTTTCCTTTTCAAATCTCGTATGACAAATTCCTAATAGAAGAGGAAGATTCATTACCATAAACCCTTCATTCATTTTCAGATTTTAACCCATCGCCATTGACAAGTGGTAATGTTCATGAATTTCTGATTTTTTTCTCAATGATGGAAATCCGATTTCAGCGCCTGTGTTCGGAACCTTGCTTACGATCCTGGCTTTAGCTTCTTTTGCAAAAATTGTAGACATCATAAGATATGCCCTATCATGATATCAATATTGGTAAAGAAATCAAACTATTTGTCCATCAATAAAAAAAAAATCATTATAAAAATGGCAAGTTATACATTATCAGCTAATAGATTTTCTTGCTTATATAATCATGAAATTACTATTGGTATTGTCAATGATGTCGTTATTGTTATTACCATAATTTTTGTTATGAACACTATTATTATAATTATCATATAGCATCGAGAGAACTGTTATCACTTTCAATATTATAGGCACTTTTGTTAATGATATTGTTGTAATTGTGATGATTATTATCATTATCATCATTGCCATTATGATTAATGTTATTATTTTTAATGTTATCAATATTATCATAGTGTTGTTGTTTATGTTGTTTATATTATTATCATCATTATTATTGTTGTTGTTGTTGTTATCATTATCATTATCATTATTATCATTATTATTATTATTATTATTATCATCATTATTATTATCATTAATATTATAATCACCTTTATTGATATTATTATTATTATTATTATCATTATTATTATTATTATTATTATTATCATTATCAATATCATTATTGTTGTTATTATCAATATTATTATTGTTGTTATTGATATTATTATTGTTATCATCATCATTATTATCTTTAATATTTTTATTATCATCATTATCATTATTACTATTATCATTATCATTATCATTATTATTACTGTTGTTGTTACCATTATCACCATCAATGTCCTTAATAATTCTATTCTCTTTATCATTGCTTCTATTACTATTATCATT
>NC_051390.1:46170060-46172560 GCF_015228065.2 Penaeus monodon | reverse complement strand
TTATCATTTGTAAAGTAAATAGATCTAAAATATATAGCAATAGCAATAGCATAAATAACCACACAGTCAACGGAGGACTAACTGTCAGCTGAGTCGGTAAAGATTAACTGTTTGAAGGCATTTGCGGTCTGTTTACACGTGCGTGAAAGTAAACAGAACATCCAAGAAGTCGGCCAGTGCAAACACGGTCATTGCAATAAAAGTGTCGTGGTCTATAACAAGTTCAGAGTTTATTTGTCCGCTTGGATTTGTTTTCATTTCCGTTTTCTGTGTCTCTGTCTATCTGTCAGTTTGCCTCTCTCTCTCTCTCTCTCTCTCTCTCTCTCTCTCTCTCTCTCTCTCTCTCTCTCTCTCTCTCTCTCTCTCTCTCTCTCTCTCTCTCTCTCTCTCTCTCTCTCTCTCTCTTGGAGATATGAAATTAGTAAGTTGTTTCATAGTATCGAAAAAAGAATGAAAATCAAACTGATAACGTCCCCTTTGTAATGTTCTTCTGTTTTTGTTTTCTTATTAAGTATCATTACAACATTAAAGATAAACAAATATAGCTAAAAATATATTGTAATTTTGTAAATGTTATGATAAATTCATTATATTTCATAATATCGGTATAAGAAGAAGTTAGAGATATAACTTACATCCCTATCCTTATTAAGGAGATATACAGTACACCAGTGATATATAGATTAGCCAAAGAACGTATATAGTCTCGTATCCCCTCGTCAGTACAGAAATTGGGATTTAGCATTCAAGGGGCGAGGCTAATAAAAGCTACGAAATCTCATTTTGAGTGTGATTGCTCTCCCTCTTGCTCTCTCGCTCTCTCTCTCTCTCTCTCTCGCTCTCTCTCGCTCTCTCTCTCTCTCTCTCTCTCTCTCTCTCTCTCTCTCTCTCTCTCTCTCTCTCTCTCTCTCTCTCTCTCTCTCTCTCTCTCTCTCTCTCTCTCTCTCTCTCTCTCTCTCTCTCTCTCTCTCTCTCTCTCTCTCTCTCTCTCTCTCTCTCTCTCTAACTGTCTTTCAGTATCGTCCCCCCTCATCTCTCTTTTTCTCTCTCTCCTTCCGTCTCTCTCTCTCTCTCCAAACTCTCTTTTGCCCGCGGGAAGGATTAGGGTTTAGGATTTTGGGAGAATGTCAATAACATTTTCACATAAAGAAGATTGCTAAGAGGAAAATATTAGGATAAAAACGGGGAAGTTTTCAATAGACTTTCAATACTGTTTTTTTTTCTTTCTTTCTTTTTACTAATTCCCATTTTTTCGTTAATGATGATAATGATGATGATAATAATAATAATAATAATAATAATAATAATAATAATAATAATAATAATAATAATAATAATAATAATAATAATAATGATAATAATAATAATAATAATAATAATAATAATAATAATAATAATAACAAAAAATAATAATAATAATAACAAGAACAACAACAAAAATAATGATAATATTAATAATAATAAACACTAAGATTTCATTAGCAACAATAAAGGCTTAGGAAATACCGGATACATAGATAACGAGGAAATAAAAAATAAAAATAGAAATTAAGAAAAAGAAAAAAAAAAATCAGAAATATACCTTCACAACCAGAGACAGAAATTGTTCGAAAAAAAGGTCGAAAAGCTTAGGAAAAGCAGATTATCTGGAAGTTAAGGGCTTGAGGAGTGAGGGAGAAGGAAGAGAGAGAGGAAGAGAGAGAGGAAGAGGGAGAAGGAAGAGAGAGAAGGAAGAGAGGGGTGTGGAAGGCGGAGGGGATGAGGCAGAAGGAAGAGGGAGAAGGAAGAGAGAGAGGAAGAGGGAGAAGGAAAAGAGAGAGGAAGAGAGGGGTGTGGAAGGCGGAGAGGATGAGGGAGAGGGAGAAAGATGAGGGGAGAAGGAGAAAAAAAACACTGATAGAATAAGAGAAACAGAGATAGATATAGTGAGAGACAAACAGACGAACTAACAGAGAGACAAAAGGAAAGCCAGAGAACCATTTGGCAGAAGGCTAGACAGGCAGGCAAAGAAGCAGCAGAAAAGGAGAAACGGAAAGTCTAATAGATAAAGACACAGATGGACAGAGGTAAAAAAACGGACAATTAGACAATATTACAAACACAGAGACACACAAACAAAGGATATCACGAACACAATCATAAAATAGAATACCACAGACACAATCATAAAATAGAATATCACAGACACAATCATAAAATAGAATATCACAGACACAATCATAAAATAGAATATCACAGACACAATCATAAAATAGAATATCACGAATACAGACACACAAACAAAGAATGTCACTAACAAATACGCAAACAAAGAATATCTCGAACACAGACACGCAAACAAAAAATATCACGAATACAGATGCAAACAGAGAATATCTCTAACAGACACGCAAACAAAGAATATCACGAACACAGACACGCAAACAAAGAATATCACGAACACAGACACGCAAACAAAGAATATCACGAACCACACAGACAAACAAACAGAATATAGCGG
>NC_051390.1:46145060-46152560 GCF_015228065.2 Penaeus monodon | reverse complement strand
AAGTTGGAACACCAGTAAAGAAATTATTTTTAGAGGATTGGCTTTCAATGTGTGTGATTGGTGGAGAGGTTGTATAAGTCATGACTAACAGTAATAAGTTTCCAGTATATTATTTGTCTCTCTTTATCTCTATCTCTATTTCTATCTCTATTTCTAACCCTCTTTATCAAACTCACTCTCACTCACTCTATAATTTATCTTTCTCTATCTCTTATCTTTAACTATCTCTATTACTATAATTCTCCCTCTATCTCTATCATTATCTCTACCTCTATAACTCTACCTCTGCAACCCTATCTCTATAACCCTAATTCATTCTCTAACTCTCTAACTCTCTCTCTCTAACTCACTCACTCACTCACTCACTCACTCACTCACTCACTCACTCACTCACTCACTCACTCACTCACTCACTCACTCTCTCTCTCTCTCTCTCTACCTCTATAACTCTACCTCTACCTCCGTAACTATCTCTATAACCCTTATTCTCTCTCCAACTCTCTAACTCTAAATCTATTACTCTCTCTCTTTCTCTCAATTTCTCTCTCTCTCTCAATTTCTTTCTCTCTCAATTTCTCTCTCTCTCTCATTTTCTCTCTTAATATATTTCTCTCCCAATCAATTTCTCTCCCAATCTATTTCTCTCTCTTATTTAATCCCTCACTCCCTCAATAATAAACAAAAACAAAAAAAAACAAAAGTAATGAGAAATCCCCTAGGTACCCCCTGGGCCTCACCTGTGACAGACAGCGCATCATACTCCTCACAGAAGCCAGTGTCCCTAGACCCCCTGACAGCCGTAGCAGGGGTGGCAGGAGTAGCAGGAGTACCGGGGATGTCCTCTAAGGAGCCAGCGCGTGACATGTCAGTGGAGAGCAGATCCTCCTCGGAGCTAACGCGCACCAGAGCCGGCAGCTGCAGCTCCAGTCGCTCTCGGGTGCCCTGCAGGTCAGCCAGCTTCTCCTTGAGGTCATTCTCACTGGCCTCGTATGACATCCCCGTGCGCAGGGCTGCCGAGGCAGTACGTGGCAGGCTGGAGGCCTCGCTTGCACCTGGCCCACTCCTCTGGGTCAGGTGCTGGGGTGATTAGGAGAGAAGGGGAGTTATGCATCAATGGCCTCATTGTGGTATAAACATAATGACCAATTATCACCTAGTACATGCATACTCTACCTGTAGTTTTGTTCTGTTTATTCTGTTTACACATAGATGGATCCACAAACACTTAATCACCAAGAAGACGAAGTTCTAGTTCTACCTGAACTTACCATTTTCTTTTATTTTTGTGACTATTTTTTCTAATACCCAGATGATGATGATGATGATGATGATGATGATGATGATGATGATGATGATGATGATGATGATGATGATGATGATGATGATGATGATGATGATGATCATCATCATCATCATCATCAAATTTTTACATCTTTCAATGTGTAAACAAAATAAAATTTTATCATTAAGGCATATTGTGGGGAAATATCACAAGTTTCTTGCATGTGAATTTATTATACTTTCAACTATTTTCAGATTATTTTAACAAATGTTTTTCTACTAGTAGTATGATATATAGCCCCTATACCCTAATATAATAATAATAATAATAATAGTAATTATTATTATTATAACAATAATAATAATGATAATTACAATAATGGTAATAATGAAAAAGAAACACAAAAATAATTCTGGAAATAAACTCTTAAGTTGAATTTTCCATTTCATGAATCAAAAAAAAAAAAAAAAAATCAATCCGTTATTTTCAAAGCTATCATTTAAATAATTCAATGTTCCATCATAGAATGAAATTTTTGCCTTACAAAGTACAGTTGTCTTCCCTCCACAAAAGTAATCACAAGTAAACAAATAAGTTAACAAACAAAAACCAAAACAAATGAGTTAACACAAATAAAACAAAAACCAAAACAAATGAGTTAACACAAATAAAACAAAAACCAAAACAAATGAGTTAACACAAATAAAACAAAAACCAAAACAAATGAGTTAACACAAATAAAACAAAAACAAAAACAAAATGAATTGGCTTCCCTTCCCAGACTTACCTTCGAATAGCGTATGAAGTCGAGGCAATTGCTTGCTGAGACCACTGCCGAGTCCACATTATCAATGTCCTGCAAGGTTGTCCTCACCTGCTGAAGCTGTCTTGCAATAATGATCTCCACAACCTGTGCAATAATTTGTAAGATAAGTGTAAGGAAAAATAAAACATTTGATGTAAAGCAAAAGTTAACTGTCTGTCTCAGAAAATTGATGGAGGAGGAGGAGGAGAGGAGGAGGAGGAGGAGGAGGAGGAGGAGGAGGAGGAGGAGGAGGAGGAGGAGGAGGAGGAAGAGGAGGAAGAGGAGGAAGAGGAGGAAGAGGAGGAAGAGGAAGAGGAGGAAGAGGAAGAGGAGGAGGAGGAGAAGAGGAGGAGGAGGAGGAGGAGAGGAGGAGGAGGAGTAGGAGGATTAAGAAGAAAAATGAATGGGGGTAGTGAACAAGAAGAGAAAAGAGGAGTAAGAGTAAGAGTAAGGAGAAAAGAAAGAGAAAGAAGAGGGAAGAGAGGGATGAGGAGGAAGAGAATAAAACAAGGAAGAATACGTCATAAATCAACACTCATTCTACATAGTATTGATCACTTCTCGATTCTCTTCTTTACTTACTGAAGTCTGCTTCGCAATGTCATTCAAGGAATCCTGCACTGTCTGCGAGCGCTGACTGCGGAGAATGCACGGCGCAAAGACGATGGCTAAGGCATTGCAGCTCATCCGGTTGTGCTCCTCATGCAGCGCCACCCGAACCATGTGGAAGATCAGTCGCTCGAGCAGGTCAAAGTTGAGCTTGGGTAGGCCCTTGACAATGTTAAGAATGGTCTGGAGCTGGTCATCTGGATCCTGAAGCTCCGTGGCATGCAGCAGAGGATCATAGCAGTCGAAGGTGAGCAAGGGTTCAGGCAGGTCTCGGAAGAACGACTTGACAATGGTTGCCAGGACGTGGACGGGTGTGTCAGTAAAGTCAACATTGTCCGCATCGCGCTCAATGTGTGCCTTCACTGATCTTACCTACGAGGAAATATAGAATAACTTCAGTTAATCTACTCCTGAAGATGATGAAACTGCTTATAAAAAGGTTCCACAGTGTGAGGTCTACATTAACAATTATTTTTAATTGATCTACCATGCTGATTTCATTATTCGTAATAAAACTATTTATACTAGAAATGAAAATGCACCAGTTACATGTTTTGATTACACATAGATACTTCCATAAGCTCTAGAAGTTAATTAATAGACTTAATTACCTTATTCCTAGAAAAGGAATAGCAATAAAAACAGTAATTATTTTTTTTAATCTTTCCAAAAATCAAGGTACAGGGTAAGCACATGAGTTCAGATAGACCTAGTAATTAACTTCTTGCTTAAAAAAATACACTAATGAAACCATCTATGTGAATAAAAATAAACAAAAAAAATTACATACTTTATTTGCTTTTCTGGTTACAAAAATAACTAAATACTTAGTAAAAAACATCCACACAACAATCAATGACTAAGAACTCAGAACCACAAAATAATCAACTGACTATAAGCAGTCAGAAAACAATCAACAACTAAGAGCTCTAACCCCATCAAATCAACTAGTGCACAGAGCCAGAAAACAACTAAGAGCACAGTGACAAAAAACAATTGACTATATGCACAGAGCCAGAAAAAAATCAATGACTCAAGAGCCAGAAAACACAATCAATTGATTACTATGAGCACAGAGCCAGAAAACAATCGACAACTAAGAGCACAGAGATAGAAAATAATCAATGACTAAGAGCATAGAGCCAGAATACAGTCAACTAAGAGAATAGAGCCAGAAAACAATGACTAATACCACAGAGCCAGAAATTAATCAACTAAGATTAGTCAGAAAACAATTAACGGCTAAAAGATCAGAGCCAGAAAACAACCAATGCCTAAGAGCACAGAGCCAGAAAACACAATTGATGCCTACGAGCACAGACCTCAACACAATCCCTCGGCACAAACACCATTGCACAGTTAAAGAAACCTACCTTTGTCGCTGCGCCCGACTTCCTGTAGAGCCCCTCCGTGTAGAGGCCATAGAGTTCAATACTCGTGATGAGACGGTCTATCACACCTGGTATTTTCTCACCCGGCTTGACCAGGTTTTCCAGGGGGACAGAGAAGACCCGGTTACGCGTTGGTGGGGTTCCAGTTGCCACCACCACAGGCTTGGGGCCCTCATGACTACACTTGGCATCAGCCTTTTTGTAACACTTTTGGTGGCAAGTCACTTTACATCCTTGAAAGTGGGAAACAGTAAGCAGTATTAGGAAACAAGACATACATATAAAAACAAATGGAATATTAGGAAATGTCACTGATGTGGTTTAAAATTAAATAATATCAATTTCTTCTACCTCTTCTTCTTCATTGTAGTTAGTTCACCACTAACTTTCACTTGCAATTTTCTCCTCTTTTTCTGTCAGTAGCTAACTCATTCTGAATTCAATGTAACAGGGGGACAAGAAATATAACAAGCACCTCTACTTTCTTATTTTTCTAGATCAGAACACCCTCACACGCAGACTCCACATATCTACACATAAATACAAACACACATACATACACAACCACACACACTCATATTTCTAAGTAGCAAGTAATATCTAAAACATAAAAGTAAACCAATTTGTCAAAGAAGAGCTCTCTAATTAAATACTTTTTTTTATTATTTTCTCTATGGAACATTTAAAAAATATATAAATAAATAAACAATTAAAAGAGACTCAACAGCAAAAACAAACTGTCTCTCCACTTAAGGCTATTAATCCTTGTAATCATTTTCTTCAAGCATTCTCCACATTCCAAAGCTGCAATTTCAAAAGGGCATCAATAATAAAAAAATAATTACTTTGGCAGGTAAGGGCCTTCATAGAGAGCCAGAGGAAGGAGTTGCACACTTCACACTGTGTTGGAATGTTCACCATGATGTGGGTGAAGATATGGGCCCCATACACTAACTCCTCCACCTGAAAAATCAAAACTAAATTAAAAACAGTAGCCAAGGAGACAAAGAGAATTATATTTCACTGTATTTATTGTTCAAATAGTTCATCAAATAGCTACATAGTTTATTTTATGCAGTTTATGTATATAATTATTAAAGATATATAAGACAAATCAGCATTTATTAACATGCAAAATAACATGCCGAATTATTTTACAGTACATTTTTAACCACCTTCTTCTTTTTGCGTCTGTGTCTCTTTCTCTTCTTCACAAACGACTTTTCTTCAATGGGCTTCTTTTTCTCCCGGATGAACTCATCCAGGAAACCTCGGAACGCATTCACGCCCATTGTGACTGGGAAGGTATCATTGCCCATCTTTTCTTTACAAACGGTGTTCATTACCTAGAAAACAATTACAGAAGAAATAAGACTGCAGGGAATAAAACTAAATAAAATAAATTATAAGTTAATGTTGAAATTTACTTAATTCTGGCTTCAAATTGTAAAGATACAGTAGTAAATTAAAATTACATATTGAAATTATAATAAAAGAATAACTAACCCAATACCAGTGGATGGCATCTATGCATATCATGGTATTTACAGATGACACCCATGCCTAACAATGAAGGCTACTCTTTGCCCTGCATGCCATATAGAAATGAGTTTATGCCTCCAATGGCCCTATTTCTCAACCTACAGCCTTTCAAAGCTAAAATCTTTGTTTTGCAATGCTTTAATTAAGAAACAAGGAAGAGAGAACATTATCCCTCACTTGTGTAGCTAACTTCCATATCAATCTCAGGCTTATGCGCTCCATTGAATTTTAATGGTCAATTATCTGTCCTTCTATCCATAATACTAAAGTAATAAGAACTCCAAAAGACACTACCAACCTGTTCAAAGTTCTTAATAAGATCCTTGTACTTGAGGGCTAAGTTGGACTCCTTCTGGAAGGCTACACTGTATGTTGATACAAGGTTGGTCTTGAACTCTCGCAATGACTGGCAGAACATCTGGTCAACAAGGGAGTCCTTGCGGTCCCTTAGCCGAACACTTACTTCCAGGTCACGTGTGGGTGCCTCACGAGAGAAGCTGCGGTCCAAGCTCTGTGTGCGTGTATCTGACTTTTCACTCTCCTTCTCTTCCAGTTGGAACAACTGCAGAGTAATGAGGTAAAGTAAGGTTGTGGGTAAAGCACAGATACTTTTACATTTAATAATGGAGTTATATACATTCAAGCAAAGTGAAGGACCAAGAGAAAGTGAAACCCTTGTAAATTCCTAAAAGGCCTTTTCCTCACCTTTCGTGTGATGAATTCCTCAAGCCTTCTGAGCTCATCTGCATCCTTAATGACCTCATCTGACTTGTCAATGAACTCTGATGTTCGAGTGACATTCCAGTTGTCCTCCTGGTCAAGTCTCTTGGGCTTCTTGCTGGACGGGCTAGCATTCTCCTTACCAACACCTGACACTTCCTGGCAGCCGATGGTGAGGGAGGCCTCAATGCAACGTGGGTGGAATACCTTCTTACAACCTGGAGGGGGGAAGGAGGTGGATGAAAGGCGAGGTGACATGGTAGCCTCGCATAGAAGTATGAGGGAAGTAACCAAAACACTGATAAAGATTATAGTAATAAATGCAATGATGTTTCATTATAGTATAAGAATAATGATATATATATTAATAATAATCATTATAAATATAAAATGAATAAATATCAAACCATTTTACCTAAACACTTGTAGCCTGTATTGATGAAGAAGCTTGTGAATGGTTTGTCACATGCAATGCACACTTCCTTCTTCAGCAATGTGGACTGCTTAAGCGTATGCGGACTGCTTGCTAGGATGCGTTTCAGGGCATCTGTATCACCCCCAACCACAGACAGCGGCAAGGACGCTGCTCCCTGCACTCCAGCTGGCTCCATGCTGAAATTTATTATTACCGTTATGAAATTTTTCTTTTC
Source organism: Penaeus monodon (assembly GCF_015228065.2). Taxonomy (NCBI): domain Eukaryota; kingdom Metazoa; phylum Arthropoda; class Malacostraca; order Decapoda; family Penaeidae; genus Penaeus; species Penaeus monodon. The sequence goes on along the minus strand of NC_051390.1, from coordinate 46,145,561 downwards.
CATGTTGAATATAATTTATTTTTGTAGATTTTACCCTAAATTTAATTAACTGATATGGATTTTTTTTTTACATTAATTCCCTGAGGGAATGTTAGTAAACACAACTAAAAATAAAATATAAATAAATAAATTTCAGTATATGTATATATGTACCAAATTTTTTTTGCGCCACACCAGTCATTTCTCATTATTGTTGTTCTGTGTTAATGCTGATTTACCTTCCAGACTCATTATTGGATAATGGCTGATATAAATTCATCCAAAGTAAATTGTCCACACTTTGTGTTAACAACTGATAAGCAGGAAATAATAAAATAATAATAAAAACAGCACAACTGATACTGAACTCTCTAGGACCACCATTTTTTTATGAATTTTTCAAAGATGTTGAAATATTCAATAAAATTTTCAGGCATTCTGACAGCATTCACCAAGCTCTCGGCAGAGTTAGAAATTTACATAGATATAACCATGCCAAGTGCAACTTACTGACCCCATCCA
>NC_051390.1:46137560-46140060 GCF_015228065.2 Penaeus monodon | reverse complement strand
ATATTTTCAGAAAAAAAAATCTTTGCATTGCTATTAATATGTCATTATTACTATAGACATAATCATTATAATGCCAGAATCAAAAAGAAAAAGTAAAGAGCCAAATACCTGAACCACGGACGTTGACCGTCTTCGGGGAGGGGGTTGAGCAGGTTCTGACGATTCAACGACAGGGACTGAGGTAATGGATCCTACTGTGGTAACTGAGGTCACCGACAACTCCTCCTCCTCCTTCAGTCTTCTCCGGCCTTCCTCTGCTTTTTGCCGTCTCCATTCCTCACGGAGGATGCGGTACCGTTGCCTCGCTTGCTCTCCCCGTACGCAAGCCTACAACATGGTATTATTTTCAATTATATTTTGCCTAAAGAAATGCTTACATTTTTAAAATAAATTGTACCCTATTTAACTATTTACAGAAAAATATATATTCTTTATTTCACTTCTGTGTAACAAGAACACTGGAAACTATACTTTCTAATGGCTCTTGGTTCCTCTGTTTGTTAAACTATCTCAGTGCATTGGGAGAGAACAAGCTTTAGATCTACAAATCCAAAATCAGTTATCACATTTATTAACCAGCCCTCTCCTATGGTATACATAAGTTACCTGGAATGCAATGAGAGCCCTTCGGAAGTTCTGGTACCATCTGCGGACCTTACTTCCTCGCCATACTTTTTGGATGTAAGTAGCAGCATGTTCCCTAAGCCGCATCCTGGCCAACATTTGTTGGGCTATCCAACAGCGAACATGCGCCTGTACAAAATAAATAGACATTATAAAAACACACAAAAAAGTCTATAGAAATATATATACAAAGACAGCAGCATCCCCTTAACATTCCTTGCAGAATTTTTCTAGTAATAGTAATACATACCCTCTCCAACAAATGCTAGCATAAACTCCTATTCACTAATATAGTATGTTTAAATGGACACAGAAAAAGGGAAGAAACATACTTGTACTCTAATCACAGCCGCTCTGAAGGTGAGATAGTGCCTCCGCTGGTGGATTGTCCGGTACCATCTCTGGATCACGATAATGCGTGACAAAATGGTCTGGTGAAGCTGAGAGTCAAGCTTCTGCTTCTGGGATTCTCGCATGAAGATCTTAGTGTGCCCCATCTGATACTCACCTTCATCCAAGTGCATGTTTTGTAAGAATGCTCTCACATCAAGCTGGGAACTGCAAGGAGAAACCCTAATTCAAATATATAAATAATTCTTTGTGCATTTACATATTCATCTACCTATACACTTGATCCATCTCAATTCATCAAAAAGTGCCATGCTAATTATTCACATCTATGAAAACCAATTATTTTCATAATAGTCAGAATATTCTACAGTGTATTTTTCACCCATTCACTCATCCTTTCCAATTAAAAAAATATCTCACCTCAGCAAGCCCTTTGGTAACAGTATTCGGTAGTGATGAATGAACTCATCGTAGGAAAGCCGGACATTGAAGCCAGCTTGACGAATCCTGACTGTTTCCAGCATCCCAGTGTAGCGCAGTTGCCGTGTCACCATTTCATCTCCAAAAACATTTGGTTCCTGATGTGGAATAGGAGAATATCATGTTGAAAAGGCTATGTGTATATACTTCTTATGTTGCCAAATACAATATCTAACACAAACCCCCCAACATTCTTCCCATTCATAATAAAAACTCAAAATTAGATTTCATTTTTCTTTCTCTTCATACATAAATGTACCTCTCTTGAAAATAAGATCTTTTCTACTTTATAAATCTTTACCTTTGTGCAGAAAAAAATTATTCAAAATAAACCTTTCATTGTCAAAGATGAGCAAACAAAATCATGAATTCCCACCTTATTTGCATTGCTCTTTATACATCTTATGAAGAAGGGATTTGCAGTGTTGAGTGCCTCCATGAGTGTTTGTAACGACAGCTGGAACTGTCCTGTTACTGTATGCGGAGGCTTGCGGGATCCAGGAAGACGACCCTTTGGGGAATAGATGCTAATGTTACTTCTAAATGTATAATTTTTGTACACGTACATAGAAAAGGAGAAGTCCGAAAACATATATTATCCTACACACTTCTCACACATTAACACAATATAAAACATCAACAAGAAGCAGTCTAACAACATAGAAAGATGTACAATAATTTCATGCAATGGTACTTCTCTCTTCTGTTACTGTTTCCATTCATAATGTACACATAAAATTATAATCCTGGATTATTCATAGTTATAAAGGAAAAGATTAGAAACACTGTAAGAAAAAATAATAATCCTTAATACCAACCAGCAAAAATATCAAATATAAAAAGTCATTTACAAACTCTTCAAAGCATAAATTAGTGAAAAAATTTAAGAATTAAAAACACATTTGCAAAATCACACAACTAACCTGCGAGGTGAGACTCTGCGTTCTTTGGGCAAGAGCTTTGACTGTTTTCAGGTTCTTCTGATGTCTTGGGCCATGAGATCTGGATCGCGAGCGACTGTGACGAGTCTTGCGCAAACGGCTGC